>NW_009660387.1:405877-545531 GCF_000708025.1 Charadrius vociferus | reverse complement strand
GTGCGAGCGGTGCGGGGTCCGCGTCCCCCCTTTTGGCCGGTGGCGGTGACAGGGCGAGCGCCTCCGCCGCGGTGCCCACCGTCGTTATTACACGGGGAGGCGGAAGGGGGAGAAGTGACCCCATGTTTCCTCAGCCACCATGATTAACCACCGAACCATCACTCAGGCTGGCTGCAGCAAGCGGCAACCACTTCCCACCCCTTTTCTTCTCCTCCCCCCTATATCCCATTCCTGGCACACCCATCAAGGATTGCCTATTGGGGAAGGGAAAGGGACGATATCTCTCTCTAGATCCACCTATTCACTGGGCGTCTGCATATTTGTGCGCCAGGTGTTGGTTTTTCCTCTTCTTTGCTGCATAATAACCGGCTTGTTAGTGGCAGTACTGGTGACGGTCGGGCAGTGCTCGGTTTTTGTCCAGATCTTTCCCTCCGCTCTCATTCGTGTAGAAATAGAGATGTGTAAGGCAGTAGGAGTGCTTGGCCTTTGGAGTCTTATTATGCAACTGCTATTAAACCGATGTTCGAGGCTTGTATCAAACCTAGGACTTGAGGTAGTTGCTAGCGTTCCCCAGCTGCCTGTTTCGGGTTACCACTGTTGTAGGGCAGATGAAAATGACACTTCAAGTCTCAGTCTGTGTAATCGCACCAAGAAAATACATAGAATCCCCCAGATCAGATGTTGATAAAGAATTGAAGCTGAACTTGTCCCCCTCCCCCCCAATATTTTTGTGACTACCCGGTTTTGAAATCAATTTCTTATTTATTCATCATCTTTCACGTATTTTCTGTAGTTGTGTCTGTGTTGCAAAATGGACATGAAAGATGTAGCAATATTGTGACTTACTAAATCTTCTGCATGTTTCTGATTCCGAAGCTGAGATTGCTGTGGAAGCCTTAGTAGTGACCCTGTTCGGTGTGTTCGCAGTTTTTTTCTTCCTGACAATGAATGTTATAAGAATAATTGTTCACTGTGGTTTGATTATAAACAAAGATGATTTTTTTTTTCTGCATGTATTCTCTTGTCCGCTCTCCACCAGTATGGTTTTCAGTTTATATCAAGTGCTGTCTACTTTCAAAGCTAGGGCTAAAAATATTCTAGAATTAATCTTTCCTCAGGATTATACTAAAATGCTAGTCTTGGATTTAGCAGGTGACTTTGTTGCCAGCAGAAGTTTCAGCACTCAGTTCTGTCATTTCACAAGGTATTACTACCTTTCTCTTAACACAAACAACTTTTAAAAATACTAAGCTTAAAGGGCGTTGTTTGCTGTCATAAACGGTAAGCGATTGCTTTAGCTTAATGATGGTTGTTGGTGAGGAGCTTCTGTAGCTGAGAAACAAAACTCTGTTATTAAACGTGTTTTGAAGACCATTTTTGGCACAGTACTTTCACGAGTGGTTTTATGCTAACCACTGCAGTTCACACACTATTTTATTCATACCTGATTACCGTTAGAAAGAAGGTGCAGTGATTATGTTTGACATGACTGCACACCCTTTTAGAGAATGGATGATTCACAGGGTCCAGACGTTTGCACATCTTGAATGACTTTTTGCTTTGTGATTGGAGAATTTTGAAGAGAGAGCTCAAAAACTGTGGATTAGGTATTAGCTATAGAAGTTCCACATGAGATTTAGGTAGTATAGATAGTGTTGTGATGTAACTAGATCTAACCGATAAATATTGAATCACAGTAGCATAATGATGCCAAGAGCACTGTAGCAAAAACAGGGTGGATCACTGAAAATAGCAGCAGTGATGGTGTGAAGGGTTGATAGCTCATTGTGATTGCTCAAGCTTTTCCGCACAGATGTCGTGTCAGTCCTCTAATAAAAAAACCCATTTAAAATAAATACACAGTTTCATGGACAGTTGTATAAGTAGTATTCATGTTTCTTTGCAATACTATGCAAGTGAATTCCAGGGAACCAGGGATGCAGCATCTTTAGCTTGCAAATTTTGGGTACCACCTTGCCTATCTTTAAGCAACTTGAGGAAAGCTGCTGTAAATCTGCTTTGGATTGCTACATATGCATCTTGCTAAACATCTTTCAGTGAAACATCCACTAAATGTCTGCACATTCCTGTGATTTATTATTGATTGATACAGTAATTTAGTTCTTGCAAATAGCACATCTGGCCCTGATTTGCGTTTCACACACATGAAATATTAAAATGTGTAATTTATCTTTCCTAAATAGGTAGTTACCACTGTCATTTAAGGTAGTAAAAGGTATTTTCACAAAGGGTGTGAGAAAGAGACCTTTGCTTGTAAAATGTCTGAATATTTAGTCTAAGAGAAGTCCCAAAGTTCCCGTACAATTTACTAGAGAAATAAGGAGATAGTTTCTTAGCTGACAGTATGAGGTCCAATTTGTTGAGGCATTTTCTGATCTTTAGGATAAACTTTAAACACTTTTAAATACAATAAACTGATAAGACTCACTTTGCGTAAACACAGTGATGACAGCTTTTGGTGTGCTGGATTGTGGAAGAATTACAGTGCAATAGTACATGAATGAATTGACTGGAATGATAGTGATAAACACATTAAATGTCACCTAATAAACAGTTTAAGTTCTGCAAGCATGCATTTTCCATTTTGAGTGGGTGCAGGAGAAAAGAAAGGCCAGGACGGATCGAGAGAAGTTCTAGCTCATGTTTCCTTTAGAAAAAAAAAATAAAGGGAAATCTTAATTTGTATATATTTCCAGTATACCTTTCCATTGTTGACAGCTATATAGAGAAAAAAAATGGAATAATATTCCCAATTTCTTGTTGAGCTTTTTAAAGTGGCATTTATGACACTAACGTTAGTCATGTAGCATTACTTTACCAGATGTGTTATGATCTAGGTTACTGTCTTGTCTTCAGACTTGGCTGACACAAACACACTTCAAGCAAGAAATAAGTTGGAGATTTCTATATTAGCCTTCATATACGTGTTAATGTATCTTGGGATAACTGGCAGTTATGAAAAACACAGGTGTGCCATTTTTTTCCAAACTTGCTTCCAGGTGACTTTGAAAAGATTCTCCTTGTATATTGGTTGAGGAGTACACAAGCAAAAATATTTAAGCCATTTGATTGACAGTTCACAGATAATAGTGCTAAGTGTACTTCCTTATTTTTTTATTAAAATTTTCATTCAGAATGCACTGAGTAGTTTAGAAAATGTAATAGGTGTAGAGTTAAAACATTTTGGGTGTTCATCTGAGATGAAAACTGTGCTTGCTGAGTTTATAATAGGAGCTCCACATACACATAGCAAGTTTTCTTTATGCCAAAGAGAGAATGCCTGTCTTTAGTTGGTATTGAATCTAGAAGACCGAAGCGTGGCTTTTATGATAGATAGAGTCCTTGTTCTGCAAGGACATTATTTTACATTAACGTGTTTTGAGTTTCTGTACTTCTTTAAAATTTGTGTTGGTTTATGTTAGCAATAGAGGAGTATCATAAAGATTGTCTGACCTTTCTAGCAGTAGGACTGCAAGTTGCTTAAAAATTTCTCCAGATTTTTAAGTTATAAATACTATGTGATAAAGTTGATAAAAGTTTGTTTGTATTAAAAGGGGCATTGGTCAGAATTGAAATCGTTAGTCTCCATATTAATAGTCACTTAAACTGTACATTTTTGCAATTTCGTTTTCCATTTGTGGACCATATATATGTGCAATCATTGTGCATAGTAGTAGTATAGTTGTTGGTATTTTTATTACCAAAGTGTAATGTGATGATTAGTGTTAAAACTATCATAGCTTTCAGGATGTGTTCTGCAATATTTTGTGTCCAGTTCTGGGCTCCCCAGTTCAAGAAGGACAGGGAACTGCTGGAGAGGGTCCAGCAAAGGGCTACGAAGATGATTAGGGGATTGGAACATCTCTCTTATGAGGAAAGGCTGAGGGATTTGGGTCTTTTTAGTCTAGAGAAAAGAAGACTTGAGGGGGGATCTTATTAATGCTTATAAATACTTAAAGGGAGGGTGCCAGGGGGATGGGAACAGTGTTTTTTCAGTGGTGCCCAATGATAGGACAAGAGGTAACGGGCACAAACTTGAATATAGGAAGTTCCATCTTAACATGAGGAGGAACTTCTTTACTTTGAGGGCGGCAGAGCACTGAAACAGGCTGCCCAGAGAGGTTGTGGAGTCTCCCGCTCTGGAGACGTTCAAAACCCGCCTGGATGCCGTCCTGTGCAACTTGCTGTAGGTGACCCTGCTCTGGCAGGGGGGTTGGACTAGGTGATCTCCAGAGGTCTCTTCCAACCCTGACCATTCTGTGATTCTGTAATATGACTGGGTTTAGCCTAGTCCTTTTCTGCACTGCAACACTGAGGGGTTTAGTTTGTTTTCATCCCTCTTACCCCTGTGATGGGATGATTCTCTCTGTTTGGGCTCTTCCATCTAGTAAAGAGGAGTTGCCTAGAGCCTGCCAGTGTTCCTCCTTTCTGCAGCCTACCAGCACTGCTGGAACACTGCAGGAGATGTGAAGGGAGGATGCAAGGTCTTGGGGTGGGAATTGGGTCAGGGGATTTTTTTGCATGAAAGTATGAAGGCTTGTATCCCATTGAAGTCAGACAAGAGGATGGTGGTTGCAGTTCCATTGTGAGCTATTAGCTTGAGATGGAGATGCTTTAGATTTATGCCCCAGTCTGGGAGTGTTTAGGAAAGGGAGGAGAGAATTCATGGATTCCTTGTCCAAGAAGTATTTTAATAATTTTAAGTATTGCGATAACAAAACTATCTAAAAGTATTTTGATGGTTTCAGTGATACTGTTTTTCATTATTGCTTCCATTTTCTTTGCACAGGAGTGAGAATACTGTTGGTTCTCAAATGTACTTTTTCTCCAGTACATCATTGAAATTTTGCATCTCCTGTAAAACCGATGCAAATAGCTGATGGGTGTAATTTGACAAACCAAAAGAAAATGGGAAAAAATTGTATTATGTACTCACTGTTTGGAAAAGGGGGAGAGGGAAGGGAACTTCCCTGGGATATGGAAAGTGATTTGTCTAGTTTAGCTTTTGTGTTTCTTAGTACTGCTTGAAATACTAGTGTACTAATAAAATGTTCTCAGCTGTTTTCTGTGCTACAGTGTTTAAGATGAACAGATTATAATGAATATTTGATTTAAGCATGAGGTCATAATGTGCATTACTTCAGGAAAATAACAGTAGATTATTTGAAGTGTATAGTTGCTAGAGTATCTCCTTAGCTAAGTTATTCTGCTATGGATTTTAACTGTAGTAATGACCTTTTTCTACTTAAGAGGTTCTTTCAACTTAAGAGGTTCAACTGTAGCTGAACATAGAGTAGAATTAATATACCTAGTTGCAGAGTACAACATTTTAATCAGTACTCTTCTTTCCATTTGTGTGGCTTTTTCTAGTGTTGTTCTGATAAGCAGCTGCATTCTTGCATACATCCTTATAATGTAAGCAAGATGGCTGTAATGACTGGGAAGTAGAGGCTTGCTTAAGAGGGGAGTTTGAAGGAACTTGATTGAGGAAAATGCAAACTGAGAAAGATCGTGCAAGGGCTTTGCAAATACGTTTTTGTGCTTAAACACCCAAGAGGAGGAAGCCCTTGAAGGTAAGAGCAGATGAGCAAATGTGTGCAGACTAGTCCCAAGTAATTTAAGGCTGAAAATTACAAGATTTTAGACTGATTTACTGCTGAGATAATGTCCTGGTTTGAGCTGTCTGTGAGAAGTTGTGGGAGAAAAAAGCTACCTTGTCTTGAACATTTGCTAAGTTAAGAGTTTGATCTTTATTAAAACAGTATGAAACTTTGTTGCCTTCAAGAGTGGGAGCTAGGTTTTATGACCTACGTGATCTCTGATAATCGTTTTAATTCTACAATGCTTGAGATAAAATGCTTCAGAATAAAGAAATATTAGGGAAAGGAAAGACCCATATTTTTTGTCAACACTCACCTACTTAGCCCTGTGTCCAATACACTGCCCTGTTTATAATCTCTTATACAGATGTCATGACAATGAAAGGTAATCAAGCAGTATTAGCCCTAATATGATGTTTCCAAAGATCACTTTTCAGAAACCTGTAGTCATATTAAATGTGGCATCTAAAGAAGGGTCACTTCACAATTGAAAGTGGTGGTTGTTAAAAGTAGGTATTTTATGCCAAATTATGGAGTTAATGAAAAAAACCAAAACCCAACTAAATCTCTTACAAATTTTCCTTTTTCCAGGAGTGAATACTTTTTTTTTTTTTAATATATAGTGTGAAAATGTGTATACAGGATGTACTACATGCATGGCCAGAATTAGCATCCCTAGTCACTTAAAAAGTTAGACTGATCTCTTAAGATAGTGTACTAATCAGCTAGTATGCCCACTGAAAGAACCCCAAGAAACACTTTTCTTTTGCATAGGTCAGATAAGCATATAAGAGGATGCCAAGGTAAGGCATCCAAACCATGGGCAGAGGGAGCCTTCACTTCAACGTAGCTGTAAACTGAACTGTATTTTAGAGTGTCGAGTTAGTAACTTCTTTTAATAAACTTCTGCTGTATTCAGAGCGAGTTACAGTGTTTCTTGGGAGATGTCTGTTGGTAAAAGGAATACCTCCTTCGTTGGAAAAAGAAGTGGACAGCAAGCTGTGGTGTTTCAGTACAATAGTGTTACTAGTGTTTAAGCCCCATTCTTACCAATATCCTTTTTCTGAAATGAAAACAGCTGCATAAGGTTTGGAATAATTTTTGGAGCTTTACCACAAAAGACCTTTGCATTATAATAAGGGTTTAACTGTTCACTTCAGTTTGGCTGAGAAGCAAAGGCGTCTTTTCAGATAAATGACTAGTAAACTGTTACAGGATAAATTTAGGACTAAAAGGACTAAGGACTATTTCCTAATGTTTCTCAAGTGACAGAAATGACCCTCCCTTGGTTAATAAGTGCCTTGCTCTTTTACTTTCGTACCTTTTTGCTGGAATAGGGTAAGAAGGGGTTTCCAGAAAGTTACTACATACCTTCTGTTTTTTATTGCAATCTTCAAGGTACAGTGGGGCTGTACTTTCCTTCCAGGCTTAGGATTTGTCAGAATTCTTGTATTGTCAATATTTTGTCAATTTCTATATTGACTTAGCTTTTTCAGAAACCAATAGTTAAAACATGTCTTCACCATGTGATAATATTTATAATTGATGCATAGTTCTTACACACTTATGAAGTTCATTGTGTGCCCCTTAAGTTCTGTATATTTTCCTTCCACCGGAGGTTCCTAAATAGCATTTGGTTAAATAGATTTTCACTTGGCTCCTTCACTTGTTTCTTTGGCTACCCAATGGCATGTGTAACTGCTTGCAGGTACTGTGATTTCATTTTTGACTAACATCCTCATTTTCTTTTCTATATAGTGTGGATATAAGCAGTTACTCCTAGCATTTAATATTGAGTAAATTTCCTAGGATATGTGAATTGAGAAGGCTGTAAAGAGCTTGCCTCTGAACAAAATTTTTAGAAGTAAAAGCTGGGGTGTAAGTCCTATATGGGCATTTAAACTGGTACAAAATGTGTTCTGTTTCAGTTCAGTTGTTTAGGAAGCACTTTCAGCTAGGTTGAAAAACTACTTTTATCTCATCAAAGTGTCAGTTCTGCTGTAGTTGAGATTGAGAAACCCTTACAATCTTAAAGTGTGCCTTTTCTAGGGAACATGTGATTCTTAGGTAACTCGTGACTTCATTTAAACTCACTGGTGCCGCACTTTGGAAGTTAGTTCACATTTGGAAATTTTTGACCAAAGAGATCTAGGGGTAAGGAAAAAAGCCTTAGCTGTAGTGAGGCTGAGGCTTCTCCGGTACAGTGGCCTTTAAGATATTCAGAACTTTATGAAATCTGTCTCTAGGTGCTTTCTTATGTGGGTACGTAAAGTATCCATTTTTCTTTTGTGCCCTCAGGATTCGTTATGAACCTTCCCAGTATTAGAGCCGTTGTCTTTACAAAAAAAAAAAAAAAAAAAATTGGTCCCTGGTTCATTTTTTTTGTCACCCTGAAATCTCAACTTCTCTAACATTTTGATGGAGTATGGCATTGCTCTTTCCAGCATAAAAAAACCCAAAACAACAACCAAACAACAAACCACAACAAAACAGCACAAACCAAGAGAAAAACGTTCTTAGTATTCTCCTAAAGGGAAGTTTAACTTGTCCTCAAAAGATCTTCAGACGTGTTCCTCTATCTTCTCTATTCTCCCAATTTTGTTTTGGGGAGAGGGTCTATGAGTAAAACCTTTGTCTGCATCTGCACTCCTGGTTCTAGCTTAGAGAAGCCGGCCAAAAGGGTCTCCTATTACTTTACTTCCATGCTGCTCCTGGGAAATCCTGCAGCTGTTGCTGCAAATGGAGTTGTCAGCTGCCCACTTTTCTACCTTGTTTTTGGTTTCAGATGTTGTTCCTGATACTGAACAGTGGGGGACAGTTCTGAACAGTGGGAAAGCGCTAATTCGATTAGAGGGATCTATACACCTGTAAATGGAAGGGCAATGAAGAAGCAAGTGAGGTAATCCTCTCTCCCTTCTCCAAACCACCACCCTCCACCACTACCCCCCTTACTGGTTAGGAAAAGGTCATACAGAAGGTGGGGGTGAGGGTAGCCTGGGAAGATTAAAAAAAAATAGGGAATGATGTATTTCAGTGATAGGGTCTTTCCTGCATCAATACTGATCTGACTTAGCAACTTTTCCTAGAACAGAGCAGACTTTTGTGGAACTCTTTAGGTTTGCCAGGGTTGAATTTGAATCCAGCAGGACCAGATAGGTTGGGTTCAGGTGGGTATAGAGAAAACATCTGTCTGGTCAGTGCTGGTCTAGCTGTACAGAGCAGCTACCAGGGAGGGAACTGAAGTGAAATTCTACACCTCCGTAATCCTGCAGCCTCTTCAAGTATATGGTGATTCCTGAAGGAGGACTGTATCAAGTTGTAGCTGGTCTGTAGATTCTGTAGACATGGTGTTAGTAGTCTTTCCCCTCTTTTTGCCCCGTGTGAGGCATTGGGGGAGTATACGAATGCAATTTTGTGATGTGAACTGAATTAAGTTTGCTGCTGCTGGAAGAGGGAGGTCTTGCTCTCTTAATGTGCTTCCATGCCTTGCGTGATCCATCCTTCCTCTGTGCTAGCTTTAGCATTCATCTGATCTGTATAAGCCAAGTGCGCTACAAAAATATTCACTTGTTGGATGGGTTATTCTTTTGCTGTTTTCACTGGCTTGACTAGACCTACAATGCAGTCAGGGCTAGCTCAAGTTAGAAGACTTAGGGACGGAGAGAGACAAGGTGTGTAGGACCTCCCCCCTCTCCCCACCTTTGACAACAATGAACTATTAACTTAGGCTGTATCATACAATGCTTTGTTGATGCTTTTTAAAGCCTTTTTGGCTCTGTTGCATAATAAGTAGGAAGATAGCCTCCAAACTCTTTACCACAATAATCCAGAAAATGATAAGAAAAAGGGAAGAAAAAAAGGGAAAGGGATTTTTTTTTTTTTAAGGGGAAAAAACCCAGTTGCAAATTAATAATTATTAACACACACATACACACAAATCACACTTCGTTGCTTTTATGTTCTTAATTTGCTTTTTCCTTCTCTCTATACACGCAGGCATTCCCTGTAATTAAAACCAAGCACTAACCTTATGTCAGGACCTCACCTCATTCAGGATTTAAATTGGATACACAATAGAATCAAATTAAAATGAGAAAGGCAGCTGTAAGTCTGGGATTTTTATTTTTTGAATATTTGAATTAATTCTTTGAAGCATATGAGCTTACAACAGCTTAGATGCTCTTCAAGTGTGCATGTGTTTTGTTGGGTCCTTCAGGACTTAAATATTACCGATTGGATGTACTCTGAACCTCGAACTTGTTTGTAAGTGCTTCTAATTTTAATAGGAACCAAATCTTTTACTTCTGCTTCTGATGTGATTATGTGCAAAAGTACTGATAGCGTGTTTTGGAAAACTCAAGAAATTCAAAACCAAAGTTTTCCTGACTTACCTTTTTCAGACTTTTTTTTTTCTCTAAACCTAAATTTAAAATGTGTTACATTGATCAAAAACTTGTTCCATTAAAATATTGGGGGGTTTTTTTGTTGTTTTTTTTTTTCTTTTTTAGTAAAGGTTCTGTGTTAGTATACCTAGATCAAGTTTAGCTTTAAAAGTACCAACTTCTGCTTACAGAAAACACTTTTTCTTTCTACAGACCCCAAACTAGAGGTAATCTCTTCCTTAGTGTGCTCCTGCAAGCACTAATTCCAGAGTTTCAGCACTACAGAGATGAAAGCAACAAAAGGGGCTTTCAAAACTGAAGGTCAGAGAGAACTGTTCTGCTCAGTTACAGCTATTAGATTAAGATTTTTTAAATCTTCTAATTTTTTTGCCTTGTGGAAAAAATAGTTACCTGTTGGCTGGGTTTCTTGGATGTTCAGCCCTTAAGGTTCAATTATCTTTAAAAGCATAAAGTAAACAGGGTGCTTAAAATATCAGGAGCTCTTTCTCTAATCTTAGATCTTAAGTGTGTCATTTTTTTTTTATCAGCTGCAGGCACTTCCAATTGGAAAGTATTCAATACTTCATAGCTGCCATTGAGACGGGATACTTTCTCAGCTCTTGCAGATGTATCTTTTTTCTCAGATTATTAGTTTCTAAGTTGTTTGAAGTTTTCAAAAGTCGGAATTGTCTGTTTACTCTGCCAGTTCGGGTTGCTTTCAAATAGGTTGCTGGCTGTAGAGATGGTTTGCTTGTGTTGTGTGTTATGAAACGCTTACAGTTCACTCAGAACAGGGACTGGGAATCAGATTTATTCTCTTTTGCTTATTGAGTATGATCATCATGGATGCTTCTTTTCCCTTTTTAGTGATCTGATGAATATTAAATGATTCCAGAAAACATCAGCTGGGAGTGTTGAGAATGCCTTTGTTACCCATATCTTCTTGCTAGTGAGTGCGTTTTCAGGCACTGCATGTTAGGGAAGGACTTGAATATGTGCCTCACAATTTCAGAGTGAGTGTTCCAGGCACAGATGAGTGAGTGGCATGGGCATGGACCAGCGAGTTGGGTCTGGGAATGTGTCCTGGTTAATAGCTAGGTGTTGGTTTGGGCATTCTCCTTAGTTGTGAGTTACTGACCTATTTGTTGCTGTTGAGACAGTGTTTTTCAGTATGCTAGGATCATTTTGTTTTAGAATTAAGCAGCAAACTTGAAAGTGTAAAATTTTAGAGTATTCTTAGGGATGCAATTTAGCAGAAAGGTGAGATCACTTTGTGAAACTTTTGTGATTCTTTCCCTGAATATTTGTTGGGTGTTCAGGTGTTTTTGTTTGGTTTGGGTTGTTTGTTTTGTGGTTTGGTTTTTTGTTTTGTTTTTTTTTTTTTTTCAGAATAGGGCCTATTTTCCTATATTGCTAGTATATTTAAAAAAAAAAAAAGTGTTGCAGAAAACTAAGATTTGAAAATTCTCTTCCAGAATCTGAGCCTATATCCAACTTTTCTGTATTTGTTACAGTTGCAAAGCCAAGGAAACACATGAGAATAATAACTTTCTGAAAATGTGGTTTCAGATACATAGCTGGAATGTTCAGAAATCAGTGGTGACTTCTGAGAACGCTGATACATGGTAGATTTAAATATATATTTTGTTGAAAGCTGTTTTAAAACGCTTTTTCTGATATGTGCTAAAAATTGATTTGTGAAGTCATTGCATTTAAAAATAAAACCTTACTGTGGTTTTTACTTTTCCTTTCTAATGGGTTTCCAATTCTTTTGTCACAGTTTAAAAAAGGAAAAAAAGCAAACAACTTGAAATATTTAGTGTTTGAACAAAGCTGTAAGAATCATTCAGAACTTTCCTTTTAATTTAACTTTTTCTCTTACTCTCAGCTGATAGCTTGAGACTTTGCTGCCATCTCTAGTTTCTTGTTGAAATTTATCTTAAGCTGCTATTTGGTCCTACATTTTCATCTGTACTCTTAAAAAGACAAATTTTGGCTGGATTTCATGACTGACTGCTTTTCAAGGAGTTTGTTTTGTAAAGGCTGTATCAGTGAAGAAGATAGCTATGATGTCCTGTGTTTATTTCCTTTAGAAAACATCTGGGAGCTTCTCTAAAGAGAAATATCTTGTATTCTTTCTTGCCTCATCTTCAGGTACAGCTGTAGTTAATAAGCAAACTTTTAGCACTTTTTGCTCTCATTTTGACTGTGAAAAATTTGCAAGTCACACTTCTGTTACTGTTTTTACTATGATACAATACATTAAGTTTCTAATCTTAGTTTATTTTCTGTAATTTTAAGACACATTTCAGAAAGATTATAGTTTGGTTTTAGAGATTAATATACTGTCTTGTACTACTTTTATGCATATTTATATCTTTAGTAAAAAGTAGTTTTGTTCATCTTCTTCCTTCCTACACCTTTGAGTGCTTTCAGAATATCTTGAAGAAAAGATTATACCTGGATCTGACTCTGCCTTCTCTGTTGGTTGGTTAATGAATATAAAACAGTTTTATTTTTTGCTGGTCTCTTCAGTACCAACATTTTACTTATAATTTGAGTGTCAATATACCTTAATGTTTTTTAGGAGTTTCTCTGCCAGTTTTCATTCTTTCAGCATTTCTTTTATAATTTAAAGCTCCTTGGTAGCTCTGCCAAAAATTCTTTCTGGCTTTTTTTCCCCACTTTGCGTTAAATTTCTTTTTCATATCAATACTTTTATGCGTTGTTTCACCCTGTATGTGCTGGCCTACACTGAGGTCTTGTTTAGTTTTCTTCAGACTCACTGGCCTCCCAGCAGACTATATTATGTCTGTCAATCAGAATTTTGCTCCCATGGAAACTAGCTTGCTGCAGAATCGAACTGCAATTTCAGTTTCTGAAATCAAAACTAACAAAAAGTTTCTTTAGTCCTCATAGTTTCAAGAACCTTTGAAGAAGTGTCTTGATTATGTTTTTATTTTTGAATCTGCAGCCAGCTGCAGACTTTAGTGTTGCAACCTGGATTGTTTTAGTTAGAGGGAGTGGTACACAGTAATCTGCTCTGTTACTGTCTCCTGAAAGTCCTGATGACAGTTCAGGTGCTTAATATGTGATGCGCTTTTTTCTTTTTTTTTTTCCTTCTTCCCCCATAGTATTTGTAAAAGCTGTAGGGGAAAGAGCTTTTATTTTCTCAGGTTGACTTTGCCTCTGCAGCATGGAAAAAATGAAGTTTGTGGCTTCACTGCTTCTGCCTAGAATTCAATGAAGAGAGGTAGTTCTCCGCACTCTAATTGTGTCCCTGTGAGCGTGTGCGGAAGAAGGAAGTTTATCTAATCTTTTCTCACGAGGGAGGACTAAGATCTTGGCCTTCTTGTTTGAGCAATCATGCTTCCCTACCTAATCAGTTTGGGGGAGAAGAAGGTTTTTCAGCACAGAAGCGTGTTTTATACCTAATTAGTATAAACCTACTCCAATCTTTCCTTTATACTGTAACTAGCAGTAAATATTTTTTATACTTTTCACATTTTTCTACTTTATCTAATCTTTGTGGCTTTGGGGGGTGGGGGATGGGTCCTCAAAGAAGGATTAAAAAAATGCTGCTTTTTTTTCTTCCTGCTACTTTTGTTAAGCTGCTGATGTTTTACAAGATAACTCTTGAAATCTCAGGAAACAGAAACTTGCATGCCTACTGTCCATGTTCAAGGTCCTATTGCTTCTAGAAATTTAAGCCACCAAGGGAAAGGAGAAAATTTTACCTCCCAAGTCTGAAACTGTAACATGTATTCTGCAGGACTGTATGTGTTCTATGGAAAATGTTAATGCCATTAAGCTCGTTTGAAGGAGTGTGATCCTGCCCTGTTAGTAAATAAGAGATGATATCAACACTTTTTTATTATTAGTATTATTTGGTTGCGGCCTTTTTGATTTTATCTTTGTATTTTTGTTGGGTTTTTTTAAACTTTATCCACATGGTAAATGGGCTTTCCCCCATTCTCCTTCACTTCTAGTAAACAAAAATATGCTCTTCAGCCTATCAGCTTAAATGGTATTTGGAAATTTGTTGTTTATAAACCTTCAGAAAGTATGCTGTTATGTAGTGACATGCAGAAATCTTTGATCAACGTTCTTTGGAGTGGCTCAAATGCACAGGGTGGTCTAAGTCCAAATTTACATTTGACCAAGTACTAATTGTTTTTCTTGTTTGGAGTTATGACCCTGCAAAACGTGCAAAACCCCTGTATTCTTGTCTGCTTTAATGGTTATGAGCTGAGTTGTTATGGTCAGTATCTTCCTCGGGAGGAAATTTTTGATCCTGGCATACTTAATGCATACACTAGGAATGAGAATGTGGACAGTATTGATCTAATGTGAAAGTATCTTTTATTTTTTGGTGTTTTTTGGTGGTGTTTTTTTTCCCAGTTGTTTCAGATGTTTTCTGTATCCTCCCTAGTTCTGTTTCTCACTAAAGCATTTGTAATCTGTTACTCCTCTTTTCTAACGGGTAGGTCGGGAAGGGCTATTGCTCAGTATTAGCAAACTAGTAACCAACAGTGTAAATATGCTGATATGGTTTGAAATGATCCAGTATCCAGAATTGTCAGTGTATTTATGAATGTCTAGTGCCATCCAGAGTGGACTGAAAAAATCATGTTCAGCTTCTCAGTATTATGTTGGAGGTGACTTGCTAATTAAAATTGATTAGCATATGCTCTTTCATCAGTTAATACGGTTTCTAGATTTAAGTTCTTGAGAAAATCTGTCTAGTAGTAGAAGATTCTAGCTGTAATCAGACAGTTGTCATAAAAACAGTTTATTTAAATTATAGTGTGTGTTGGTCTACGTAAACAGTTTGTAATGTTTATGTAGTACATGGAGATCTTACAGATTTACATAGATAATTCTGTAAAGTGGGAATTGTTTCCTTGTAAGGAAGTTGACAGCAAATAGAAAATGTTCACAATATTAATATTGCAGATCAAATTCATCTTGTCCAGAAACAAGTTTCTGTGCAAATGTTCACTTTCAAAGATCTTTACATTATATACATTTACATGTATATAATGAAGTTCTAAGAAAAATCTGTCAAGCAGTGTTCCTTCAGATGTGTCATCTGCCCCCCCCCCCCCCCATTTTAGTTCATGCTCTTGCTGTTTTGGGGCCTAAATTAGAGTGGGGGGAAAAAAAAACCCAACACAGGATTAAAAAGAGTCTCTGTCTCTCCCCACACCCCCTTCATAAGTTTCCCACCCAGTCATTTTCTTCAGGGATTTTGGCCAGTTTTTGAACTACAGGGCAGTTACTCTTAAAACCTTCGTCTTTACCTGGGTAGGAATCAGGGAGCATCAGAAAGCAAATTGCTGTGTGAACAGCCATGTGTCTTCATGAAAACAGCTAAGCCAGGAAACCTGTGTATCAGAAGGAAGATATATGTCTTTGTTTTTAGAAGCACAGATGATACCTTTCTTTTTTTTTTTTTTTTTTACCTCTTGGGCAGATATTTTCTGCTTCTCAGTGGATTATGTGTAGTTGTCACATGCTAGTAAATGTTAGTGAGGGAAGGTGCTTTTGGTGTTGGCTCCCTTTCAGTGATGCTACCTTAGTGATGCACGGAATGTGTGATATTTGGAATCTAATTTGTCGTGGAGGGGTGTCATATAGTAAACAGATTTATCTATCCCTCGAGTATCAAATGCGTGGAAATTGTTTTCTTGAGAATCAGGCCAGCATCTTCCTTAAATGTTCCAAAAAAAGCCCAGGACGAGGAGAAGCTAAAAGGACCAGGACATCGTTAACAGTTTTGAATATACGTATTTTACAAAAACTTCTTTTAGTTTGGCATAATCTTCCTCCATCTTGTATTTGAAGCCACATTCAGACTAGACTCTCAATAATAAAGTGATGGTTTGAAAGCTTTGTTCGGGGCAGATTCCTGCAGAAAGGACAAGACTGTAAAGATGGAGTTTTCTAGCGTTATGAAGGGAGTCCTTTCTCCTTCAGATAGGAAATGAGCAATCAACTGGAAATAGATAATCAATTTTGAAAGTGTGCCTCAACCATTAAAAAAAATGCTGCTAGCCTAGACATACTGTTGAACTATGACATCTGTGAACTATGTAAAATGATATCTAGATATCTTGGAGCACTCTTCTCATGGATTATATATTCTGGTTTTTGGCTATAGTAGGATCTATAATTTTGGCTATAGCAGTTGGTGTTGAGTAAGATTTCCATTACAAATGGGGGGATCAGCTTCTTTGTATTCAGAGGGAAAATACCCCAGGTATAGAGGAGACCGTGTTTATTCTGCATTCCATGTCTGCAGACAGAGGGGAGAAAACAAGCAAGATTTGCACACAGAGGGTTGCTTTAGTTCTTTCAGTTGCACTTTAACCTAAAAATGAGGAAGGAGGCTTTGTTTCAATTTGTAGTATGCGTTTGCACTGAGAATCAGGAATGGGATCTCCATTAGTAGAGGCTAGTTAAGGTGGCAGTTCCAGACCTGTTCAGCTGCTTCTCAATTGAACTGGAGAGAAAAAGTAGGTAACAACAATGACCATCTTTCTGCCTAGTTCCTGCTAACACATCGGGGTCTTCAGGTAGAAGGAAATGAGACTTGTTTTTTTGCAAGGTAGGATAGATTTCAAACAAATGCTTGGACAAACTGATTAAAGAAAACTTTACTTAGCTGCTGCAAGTCCTTGTACGTTAACTTCTAAAATATGACCTAAGTTTACCCAAGAGAGTTTTACAATAAGCTGATAACTGTCGAGGGGGGAGGGTGTTATTAATTTGTTTAGTTTTAAAGCATATATGCATAGCATAATTTTTAGCATGTTGGAGGGAAGAATGGGAGTTTCGTAGAAACTGCTTGGCAGTAAATCCTTCCTTTCAGTGTTCAACCTTATTCCAGCTGTGAAAGTTCATGCAGTACAGCGTTCGAACTTTTTTTCTGCTTGCTGCAGCTGTACTGAAGTTGCATCTCTGCAGAAGGCTGTGTGAGATTTATCATCTGCTGGCAAGTCTACAGAAGGCTTTCACTATCAGTCAGGATGCATGCTTCAGTTCTCTCTTGACTCTTGCCAGTTACTCATTGTAGGCTGAGCCTTGTCTGCACCCAAACTCGAGGCAGGTAGATGCACTTACTATAGTATCTGCAAACCTTTTTTATTGAAAATATAACTGGAGAGAGAAAACTACCTGCTAAAATACTTTCAGGCTGTTCTGTCTAGGCAACGGATATAATTTTTGCTTTTTTTTTTTGTACCTATCACTTATATTGAGCTGCTGAATTTTATCTTGATTAGTATTTTGCCATTGCTGCTTTAAGGTGACTGAAATGATTGTTTTTCCAAATAGCCCCAGTGCAGATGTTTTTGAAACATATTCGCATCTCTTACAGGTTATAAGGTGTAAAAGCAAATTAAAAGTTTGAGGTTTTATATTGTGACAAACAAGGGATTATTACCTGTGGTTTAATGACATTGAGTTCATCATTGGGCTTTTTGACCTTATAACAGTAAATGTGCAGTTTCTAGTGATGAAGTTCTACATTAAAAAAAAAAACAACACTAAACTTCTGAATGTTTCTAAAGTGTCACTTAATCCATCCATTCCCCCCCCCAAACTGGCTTTAGTCGTATTATGTACTTTCTGAAATTATTGGTCAGTTCCAATCACTGCTTGAATAGACCTGTCCAGGAAAAATATACATGTGTGTGTTAAACAGAATTGATTCACAGCTACATTTAGACTAAGGATTTTGCCCAAACTCTGCTTTTAGAAGCCTAGCAGAGCCTCAGTTGTAGGCTGTGGTTCACTTTTTGTCATTATTTTGTTGGGTTTTTTATTTATTTGTTTAAAACTTCATATGTACTTTAATATTCACATAGTGTTGAAAACAATTGATACTTACATTTTGGAGCAATAAATCAGCAATGTGCTTCAGCAAAGTCTACAAACTCATGCTCAGATCTACTGATCTGCCCTAGGTAGTTGCGTAGGATCAGTTTGAGCTCTGTTGTGTTGCAGCAGTGAAGGCAACAGTGCAAAACTTCTCAACCCTTGAATGTTTTTTACATAAGCTTTCTCAGGTCACGTCTGACCATTTTAGAATATCTTGAGATCAGTGCAGAGCTCATCGAGCATGGTTAGTTTTGATCAAAACTGGGGAAGGGGGGACGGGGAAGGAGAATGGGAAGAAACTGCTCTTTGTCCAGCGCACCAGCCCTGACTGTTGGAGACCTGAGTTTGACTGTGCGCCCTGAGTAGTATGTTAGAAGTCAGACTTAGATGCGGAGCTCTGCAATCCCTGCTGTTCTAGCTGAGTGACTCAGTACCCAAGAATACACTATTAGAAGGCTACAGGTAGTGGGGGGTTTAGATTATATTCTTGCCAGTGAAGGGAATTGCGCTGTACAGATTGGAGCTTCTAATGCTGTTTATGCAACTTGTTCAATGCTGCTGTAATGAAGAGTACTTAAGTCTTTGGAGCAGGAGAAGTGTTAGACTCATCTAGGATTTCCATATATCAGTAAAAGTATGATCTGCACCTCCTGGCTGTTTGTGTACAGTTTAGCTCATGAATGCTGTTTTTTGGTTGTTGGTTTGGTTGTTTTGTTGTGGTTTTTTTTTCCTTTGGAGAGTCAGATTGGTTTAATCAGTTTTTTTAAGTGAACTGTCTTACATACAATAATACAAAACACAATTTTTAGCTCATACAAAAAGATATAAGGTATATAGAATCATAGAATGGTTTAGGTTGGAAGGGATCTTAAAGACCATCTAGTTCCAACCCCCCTGCCATGGGCAGGGACACCTTCCACTAGACCAGGTTGCTCAAAGCCCCATTCAACCTGGCCTTGAATGCTTTCATAATTAAAGTAGTAAAGGTAAAACTTGAAGAATTTCTTTAACTGTCTTAAAGACAGCTTTAATAACTTCAGAAGAAATCTTAGGAAAAGGAAGATGTAGAATAGATGTTGATATTTAAATGACATAAACTTCTTAAGTTCTTAGAATTCTGTGAAATTGGTTATAGTTGCATTCTAGATTCAACATACAAAATTTCTGTAAGGAGGATAAATACAAAGAAATAAAGACTGTAGGAAAGAACAAGCAAATATGTTCTAGAGATTAAATATGTTTAGAGAGTACAAGGTTATTTAAAATGTAAAAGAGCACCTAATTTTCTCATTAAGAATTACAGTATTTTAACATGTTATGAGAAAAGTATGAAAAAGCAGCCATTGGCATATACAAGGTTAGTACAGCAGAAAAAATAAGAATTCTCAAGGTTCTCCTATCAACTTCTAGATATAAGACTGATTTGTTATTTATGTGTGTTTTATAAGTGAAGGACTTCAAATTGTAAGACTTCTATAACAGGCTGTAAAAATGTATATGTTTTGTTTAAAAACTAAATCCTATTTTAAAATGAATGCATAACTTCTTGGGGCTACGCCTTTTCTTGTTGTTCCTGAAGGGCAGGGAGCAAGAACTGTTGAAATCGTGGTGAAGTGGATTTTGGAAGCTTGTTTTTTATGTGGAGCATGTTCCAGCCCAGTTCCACTCAGGAGTGCATTTGCAGTTGCTGCAGGATGAGAAAACGGGGAACAGAAGTTGGAATTGGAAGCTGCTGAGGGAAGGATTCCTAGTGGGGCTGACTATGGAAGGAAGAGGGAGTGAAAAGGATGAGCAGAGTAGGCTGGTAGGAAGGAAGGAATAAGGAACTGTGTTTGAAAAATGAACTTGGATAACCAACCAAAGGAGGAGGATTTGTGATTGCTAGCCTTCAGGGACAGAGAAAATGGGATGGGCTTTTAAGCCACCTGGTCTAGTGGAAGGTGTCCCTGCCTATGGCAGGAGGGTTGGAACTGGATGATATTTAAGGTCCATTCCAACTCCAACCATTCTATAAATCTGTGATTCTATGAAAATGGGTTAAGGGAAGGAAAAGGAGCAGCAAGTAGAAATTAATTTACAGGTTAATAACAATGTTTATAAAGGTAAGAGGGAAGACATCCCAGCTGAGCTAAAATTTGTGGAAAAGAAGCAGCTGGCGCCTGAGAAGGTCTGGGGGAAGAGGAATGGAAGTGAGAGGAGAGTCATGAAAGGCAAGATTAGGATTAGTGAGGTGATAATTGGACATGAGACAGAACATTTTAGCAGAGTGGAGTAGGCAGAAGGGTGTAGAAATTGATTTGTGAGTAGAGATTGAATGTTTGACAAGGTTATTGCCATTGGTTGTTCTTCCAATATTCAGTGGCTTTTAAGTAAAATGTTTTTTAATTACAGTGATTTATTTCATTATTTGTGTGCCGTTTAGCCACATAAGCAGAGTAGAGATTATTAGTATGTTAAAGTAAGTATGAACAAAAATGACTTCAGAAACTGTACTGAGCTGAATCATAGGGGATAATCAGGGGTGGTAACAGTTGACTTTTGTCAGCCATCTCAATTTATATTTTCCCTGTTTCTTAATCCTATATTTTAACTGATTAAATTACTCCTTCTGAATCTTCATTCTTGCTCTTACTTCCCCTTTGTCCCCAATGCTTATCGCATAGCTCCTTTCATTTTTTATTAACTGGGTTAATGTAAATGTTTCAAATATTATGTCTTGCTAACCTAGCTCATTCAGACTAAAACAGGTTAGGGAACAATTGCACAAACAGCCAAGGTGAGGTATGAAAGCATGCTTAACCTCTGACAGAGGGAACAGTTGGTTATAGCTAGGTTTGACAGCTCTGTGCCGCTTGGATTCTCTGGTCCTGCATGCATGCATCTTACTGCACCTGGGTTGTGAATACATGTAAATTCACAATGTAGTAAAAGTTATTTAAGTTTTGGGGTTTTTTTCAATACAAACTCCATAACATTATGCTACAGTTATGCAGATTTTTAATATATTAAAATATTATTAATATATTTATCTGTTGATACAACCTAGCTTAAAGACATTTTCTGGACAAAATTTGGTGACTCATTCACAGTTGACAGACCTATCATTTTTAGACAGTGCAGAAAATAGAAGACTTTACTTTTGGTAGTCAAGACATTTTTTAAATCTTGAGGTTACAGCAGAAGCTTCATTTGTTTTTTTGTTTGGTTGATTTGTTTTTTTTGGTGTTTTGTTTTTGTGGTTTTTATGGGGGTTTTTAACTCCCCTGAAGCTGGGTGCTCAATATCTTCTGTGTTAACATTATGATTCTGAGTCCTGTGGATTTCTTTTAGTTACATCCTGGTACTTCTGTTGTCTTTCTTCTGACAGAATTAAATTTCTTCACTTCTTGAGATTCTTTGTATTTTGTTCTTAGTTAAAATTTCCACAAGATGCAATTAAGTCATTGGTTTAGGGGAAAAAAATGGAAAAGAATCCCGTTAGTATTGCAAACTTAAAATTAGCTAGGACTAATTATAAAGTGTGACTCTTAAAATTAGCAAATGTGACTCTTTCTACTGTTCCTGTGATGTGCATTGTGAATACTATAACCAGAGCAGCTTTTTAAATCTACCATCTAGTCTTGAATGAGTTGCACAGAAGTCAGCATGTGGTTGTTAAAACTGGTAATGATTTCCTATATCATATCCTTGCAGTCTCCTTGACTAAGGGTAGGATTGTGCAAGGTTACCAGAAGATAGAATTCAGCTTGCAGAGATGCTGTTGCTGATGGCACATTACAAAGAAAGAGCACTTGATTAAACATTCTTGGAAGGATGCTGCCGTATAGAAATACCCATTTTACAAATATAAACCTGGAAATTACCTTCTACTTAAGTGCTGCTTTTCTGTAAAAGAACCTTCTGTATAGATGTAATAAAAATTTAGCCATTGCTCATATAGTATTTTTTGTATACTGGCTTAGCAGAAATCAGGCATTGTAATTTTTACATTTCCTTCTTAAAAACATGCAAGATACTGTGATGCCACTCAGCTTTCCACATCTCTCTAGAATTGTGTGATGGTCTTATCTGTCATTGAAAAAGAAGGCTCCAGTGTATGGATGTAGTCAGAGGATAGTTTTTTGTGTCAATCAGACAGTTGTTTATATTCAGTCAACAATAGGAAATAGTGCTCTGTCCCTCCTCCCCACGGATTTTTTCTGTCTTTTACGCTGCTGGAAAGAAGTGGGTAGTTCTCAGCTCTCTGCTTCAGACTAATGAGACTGGAGATGCTTAATGTATATAGTATGAATGCAGTACAAACTCTCTTGCTGCTAGCCTGTTCAAATGTCTGTAGATTTATGGGTGAGAAAATGAAGAATATCCCTTTGTTGCCATGGGAGTTTTGTTTCCTGTATAGTCACCCATCAGTCCAGAGGCAGCAGGATGGATAAATAAGGTCTGTGTTGCATTGTTCCTTTGGCAAAACAAACAAAAAACCCTGAAGTTTCAGATAAGGGAATGAGGTTCTGGGAATAAGTGAGTTATGCTGTGTATGCTCACTACGTGTGTGCTGTTAGGCCACTCCAAACGTAAAGTAAAATTGATTTCATAGAATCTTTCAGATTAAAGGGCTGTTGAGAGATCATCAGTTCGATCTGCTTGAAGCGGATTGCTCAAGACTATGTCCACTTGGGTCTAGAAAAGGATGAACAGCCATAATTTCCCTGAGCAGTCTGTTCCAGTGCTTAATTATTTTCCTTGGGAAAAATGTTTTCCTTCTATCCGGATGGAACCTTCACTGTGTCTCTTTATGACTGTTGTGCCACCTTGGTCCACCATATACCTCGGCAAAGAGCTTGGTTATCTTCTTGATAACCTCTTAGGTTTTGAAAGTCTACTGCTAAATACCCTGTTAAGCTTTCTTTTTTCTAGGCTACTCAAGCTCATTTTCCTTAGCTTGACCTCATAGGCCAAGTGTTTGAAATTTAATTAGATGCCAGATTTGTCAGGTTTTTTTAAAGGCCCTTTTGTCCCTACTTGCAGTTGGCACATCTCCATCTTTTTTTTTTTTCCTATGAAAAAAAAAAAAAAGATCATGGTAGATGATGAGACAACAAGGGGTATTGTCTACCTAGACTTCAGGAAGGCCTGTGACTCTGTCTCCCATAAGATCCTCATAGAGAAGCTGGTGGAGTATGGGCTGGTTGAGCCAACAGTGAGGTAGACTGAAAACTATCTGAACGGATAGGCCTAGAGTGGAGGCCAGTAACTACCATTGTACTCCAGGGGTTAATACTGTGTCCAGTCCTCTACAACATCTTCATTACTGATCTGGGTGGTGGGACAGAGTGTACCTTTGGCGAGTTTGCAGGTGACACCAAACTGGGAGGAGGGGCTGATAAACTAGATGGGGGTGCTGCCATCCAGAGTGTCCTCAACAGGCTGGAGCAATGGGCTGACAGGAACCTCATTCAGTTCAACAAGGGGAAGCGTGCAATACCCTGCAGGTGGGGAGGAACAATCCTGTGCACCAGTATATGCTGGGGGCTGACCAGGTGGAAAGCATCTTTGCAGAAAATGTGCTGTGGGTGTCCTGGTGGACACCAAGTTGAAGAGAAGCCAGCCATGTGCCCTTGCATCAAAGAAGGGCTAATGGTATCCTGTGCTGCCTTAGGAGGAGTGTTACCAGGTGGTTGAGAAGGGTGAGAGGCAATGGGCACAAGCTGAAACACAGGACGCTCTGTCTTAATATCAGGAAACAGTTTGGTTTTTATTTACTGTGAGGATAACAGAGCACTGACACACGCTACTCAAAGAGGTTGTGGAGTCTCCATCCTTGGAGATATTTAAAAGCTGATGGTCTTCAACAGCTTCCTCTAGGTGGCCCTGCTTGAGTGGGGAGGGGTAGACCAGATGACCTCCAGAGGTCTTTTCCAACGTCAGCCATTCTGACGTAGAGAATAAATGGTTGTCCTGGTTCCAGTGGGGATGGGGTTAATTTCCACGAGGAGCCGGCAGGGGGCAGGTATTCCATCCCACGTGAGCCATGCCCGGGCTATAAGAGGTGCTAGCCGGGGAGGGGGAGTCAGTTACCACTCAAGGGTGGGCTGCAGCGGTCCGGGTCCGGTCGGTGAACAGTGGTGCTGTAATCATGTCTGTATATCCCTTTATCGGTGTTACTGTTTTTCTCTTCCCTTTTGCTTTTATGTTAAACTGCCTTATCTCAACCAACGAATTTTGCCTTTTTCTGACAATTTTTCCCACGGCTGTGGGAGTTGAGCGAGCAGCCCCGTGGTTCTTTGTTGCCGGCTGAGGCCAAACCACAACAGTGGTACATCTCATGTTTTTGTAAGCTCTGTGGCAAGTTTCCTCAGCAGTAGGCTGAAGACTTCAGGTTTTTAATTGGGTTCAACCCAGGTTTGCGTGTGGCAGTTGCTTTTGATGTTTCTGGGAGTGGAATGACCTCTAATACTACATTCAGTATCCTCCAGTTTATAAAAATAGTGGGAATGGGATGCAGAGTTCTACACACTCAGGTTTGCTGTGGTCAGAAATATATTGAAAATCTGGCTGTAATATACTTCTAAGTTTGTCATCTTAAGTTGGATCTTTCATTTAGTACTGAAAGTTATCAGACAGCATTCCAGACCTCATATCTTTCTAAACCCTGGGGAGCACATACAGCTTCCAAAACGTTTGAAACAGTTTCTTACAATGCCTCAATTCCTAATTGCTGCCTCATTCACTATGTATGTATGAATGATGATGCTTTCTCCCACAGTGTGGTGCTATTGTGTTTAGCTCTGTAAAGCTAGCAACAGAACTGAAATGAATCATTCTTTAAGAGTGTATAAGACAATAGGGCTACAGCTAAGAAGGATCCTGATATTTTCCCCCTTTTGAACACCACATTCCACTTATGTTTGCTATAATAGAAGCTTTGAGTATGGACAAGGTTTTCATAGAGTTATGTGCTAGTAAACCTAGTTATTGTAAAGTTTGTGGCTTCACGGTCTCCTCTCATTTTGCATTGTAAACAGAAGCAAGAAGTGGAATGTTTGTCGAAGGTAGTCTTTCACTGCATCTGTCACAGAAACATGAATGAACATACATGTTCCTTACAGATTTTCTATGTGGACTTCTATAGAGAAGGGAGATAATAACAGTAGGTGAAACACCTGGGTACAAGGTAGCTCTTTTTTCCACTTCAGTCCCCACTAAATTAATGTAGACATTTGACTAGATCCTTGGACTACCTGTACTAAACCAGAAGCGAATATCCATCTGCACAGGAGTGGGAAAAAAATGAGCTTAACTTAAACCCATTATTTAATTTCATTTAATTATAAAATTGATTCTCCCCCACCCCAAGTCATAGTGGAATTTAAACAGAAATGTTAAACCAGAGGGATGTTATACACTAAGATACACCTCACATTGAAAGTGAGACATAGTAAACTTGGCTCATCATTAATTGTTTTATTTCCTGTAACAAAAGGTGCCCAACTTCTTGCAGTTCATAAATAGTTGTCAGTTCTGCTTCTTCTTTTCTTTTTTTTCCATTCTTAATTGTGAATCAAGAATTTGTTTCCTCAGAGGAAGTTTTTTCTTACGACTTTGATTTACACTAATGTGGCAATGAGTGACTCTAATAGAGCTTTCTTTGATTTTTTTTTTTTTAATTGTTTTTTGGCATGCTCTTCAAGTAGCTTCCTTTTTACCCTATTCCATACACTGCAAATTATTTTTTTTCTTTTTGAAAAATCTTTTCATGACATTCTTCTTTTTCTGAGTTGCATCTTTCTGCCTAAAATGACATCTGTGCAGCAGTAATGTTTACTCTTCTCTGTTTTAGCCACGTGGGTCTGTGATTTTTAAGCCTCTCTCCTGTTACTGAGACCCAGCGCCAAAGACCAAAATTAGCTTATTTAAATCCAGTTATAAAAAGGTATTAGTTCTTGAATTTGTCTTGCTGATTTAGTATGCATATACAGGCTTTTACTTGAAGGTGATGTAATGAATGGCTTGTTGCTGCAATTGTTTGTTTGAATTCATGACATCCTTTAATTTAACATACTCTGTACTTATTAAAGGTGTGAAGGGCTTTCAAGAGTAGTGTTGGTAACAAACTTAATAGGGTGTTGCTTAAGCTTTAAAATGTTCTGAAGAAACTGAGGCTTGTGCAGTTATTTTTATGTTATTGCATCTTAAATAAACAAATCTTCAAATAACTGTTAAATAGGCTAATAAGATTTATCTGGCCTTCACCATGTTTATGCTATAAATAGATCTAAAGCCAGTCCTTGGCAGCAGGCCGCTTAGCAGGCTTCTGTGTGGCTTTACAGCTAGAGCTGTGTATGTCTGGGAGACCCACCTGGTGAGTAAGCTCACTTTTTAAATGGACTTTTTTTTTTCAGTGGTGAAAGTAAATAAGAAAAGTAAAATTTATAGTCGTGGGAAAAGACGGAGGGGGCCGGATTCATCTAGTGATTTTAGCTCTTCTGAAATCTTCAAGAGTTAACAGCATGCCTGTGCTACCTCAGTAATTAGATAGTAAATTGTCAAATATCCAAGGAGCATTGTGTTTTTCTCTGAACATACCACACTTTACACGCCACAATTGATATAATTTCCTCAGTGGTTGAAAAAGACATAAGTAAAAATTTGATGTGTAAAAGACCATAAAGGGTCACCTGCTCCAAACTTGTTACTCAGGAAGAGTGAACAGAAAATACCCTTCCCGTAGTTAAATTATACTTGAGCATGTGTCCCAATTTAGGGCACAAAAAAGATAATGGAAAGAATGTTCTCAAAATCTGCTGCACTGGAATCGGAGACCAGAGATCACCCAAACAGCTTTAGATACATAATTTGAATTTTTAGAGAAATGTTAAGGTAATGGGGGGGTAAAGATTGAAATAATTTTCTTACCGAGAGATAGAATTTAAAAATCTTTTCAAGAGAGCATGATGCTATTTCTCTCTTTTAAATTATCTTGTAGGCATTTAATGAATAATTTGCTACTTAAAGAATATATGTTTAGATCCATTTCTGAATCTACTTAAAATGAGTATACATACATATATGGAAGTGGCTGAAGTGCATCAAAATTGTTCTCTATTATTCATTATCTGTAAAAACAAAACCCCAAAATATATATTTGAGATTATATACTCTACACTGTAACTGTTTTAAAACAAGACATGCTGCTTTGCATCTGCATAGTACAGTGATAAATGGAGGGAGGAATTTCATGAGAGACAAAGCAGCTTCAAGATTTCTGTTTGATGGTCAGTAGTATTGAAACCTGTCAGTTATATGCTGTATGTAAGCTGGTTTTGCTTTTGTACCTAATACTGGAATTAGTTGTAGTAGCCATTTGCTTAGAAGTATTGACCACCTAGGACA
Organism: Charadrius vociferus; assembly: GCF_000708025.1. NCBI lineage: Eukaryota > Metazoa > Chordata > Aves > Charadriiformes > Charadriidae > Charadrius > Charadrius vociferus. Next base: position 518,254 of record NW_009660387.1, on the reverse strand, counting down.
TTAGGCATGTTTCTGATTTCTAAGCCAGTCACAGAGAACTTTAATTTTAAAACACAATTACTGAAACTAACAGCTGGGAAACTAATAGTATCTTGTTACGATTGTGAGCTGAAAAATAGTATGGCAGCAAATAACAATTTGGGAAAAGTTTTGTTTTGTTTTTTTCTTTTTTAATTTGTGTTCCTTTATGCAAAGAATGTTATTAAAGCGTGCATGCATTTCCTCTGAACATAATTTGTTTGGGGTTTAAGGAGATGGCTATAGCCTTAATGCCAGCCATGACACAGAAAATTATATTATTCTGTAACAAAAGTTGTTTGTAACATAATAGTGGCAAAAATTTTTAATATTTGTACAAAAAGACAATTTCATGAGTACATTTCCCCTCCCAATCCTGAAAAGTACTGCTTTTGCAAGTACAGAGTGAAATAAAAAATTAGTTTCACTAATAATTGGAGAATGTATTATTTGGGCATTTTACTTAGAACTTTAATTTTCTTTTAGTGTAAGATAAGCGAGAAATAAAAAAACTCTCAGGCTTGGCTCTACATTGATATCACTATGCACAGTTGCGTTCTGTAGTTTGTGTGCATGTAAATATAAATTATAGAGTATCTAATAGTGTCTTTTTGAAAAATGTCTGCTACAAATTTGTCAGAAGGTTCATTTTAGAACATTATGGAGAAAAATAAACACTTGTCATTGTGTTCTCACACTGTCTTGGGAACTCCATGTATTTAAAATTGAATCATGTTAGATACTTTGTGAGGCTTGAACTTTCCCAAGAAATATAGGATTATGGGGGTTTTTTGCTTTATATGTTTCCCCAAAGTGATGTATTTTACCATATATGTTAAATCATCAATGTGATCTGTGTATGAAATACACATCTAAGATTAGTGACAGAAGCGTCACTAGCAGAGGCAAATGAGTATTATAATTAGGTTCTGTTGTTTTGGAAATTGTGTAACTTATTAATGTGGGCAATGTTTAAGTGAGTTTATCCTGCATGCAGTGATGCTTTATAGCACAGTACTTCAACAGTAATTTTAGTGGTTTCATTTCTTTTGTTTAAGGTTCTCTAAACCCAAGGTTGTGGCCTGAGCAGATGCTACTTATGAATGACCAGACCGCTTTCAATTAAGTGAAAACAGAAATGAAATAGTTTCCAGTTCAGCTACCAGTGAGCAGTGGTTCTTTAATATAAAACAACAGTGCTACTCTTTTTGATTGCAAGCACAATGGTGTAAGTTAGACACAATGACAGCTTTCTTGACAACTTTCTTAACTCTGAGTTTTTCTTTTTAACTTTACCTGCAACTGCTTTGCTTATATTCCTTATGGATCTGTTAATCTTTCTGTTCAAAACCAAAGAATAATTTAAGATACTGCATAAAAGTAGATGTGAATATGCAGCAAACATATGGACTTGATCAGGTTGAAAATTACCAAGTCCAAAGGATTCTATGATTCTGTAAACAGATAAAAATCATCAAAGTTCCTGTGGAATTCCTGTACAATGTCCAGGTACCTTTGTTGCATGTTGTAAAAATTGCTGTACTGCTAGTGTATATTATAATAAACTGATATCCGTATGTCTTCTCCAACAGCTAAAATAACTCTCAAATACTGAAATGCTTTTCTAAAAGCATGATTAAAGGTGCTTTTTATAATACTCCTGTGCATGAACTGTGATCTAAATGTTCATCTGTTTAAAAATAATTAAACAAAACCAACAAAAAACCCACCCCAAAACAAACAAACCAACCCCACAACAAACCGAAACTCCGCAAACACACACAGCATGCAGTCCTCCCCCGCAAGCTAATACATCTTTTGTATTGAAGAGCTACGTTCCATATGTATGGAAGTTCTACAGTGATTCAAGTAATAACATTAAGTGAACACTGTGACCATAAGGAATATGTGCAGAACTTTGTTCTATGTATTTAATTTTAAATGTGTCTCAAATTAAACTACTTTGCTCTGCAAGGGGCTTTATTTTTGTCATAGCTGTGAAGAGTAGCATCTTATTTTCTGTGTTAGATACACAGACTACGATTATCTGAACTCCTCTTTTGTAACAGTGTGTAGCTTTTCTAGCATGTCCGTGGTCCTGACAGATGGTTAAAAGTGGACCAGAGGAGAGGGTGCCCTGCTTTGTGTCATTTGATGTTATCATTCCTGTCTATGAAATTTTGGGAATTAATGAGAGCTACTTAATTCTGTTTCTGAGACAAAACTATTGGTTACCTAGAATTTTTAGTAGTTGGAACAAGTGTTTTGGCCTTACACTTTGTGTGTATTTTGGGAATTTCATATCATTAAAATAACTACTTGTTCATGCTAAAATACTCTAACAAAATTGGAATGCAATCAGTAAAACGTGTTGTTACGGGATTAAAGTTGCGTTAAACTCTACTGTCAGAACTCATTAGAGGAAGGATTTTCTGGATGCTTTTTTAAACCTGTATGAGTAGGACTCATGTAACTTCTTCCTACAAACGCTATTCTCTTATAGCTGTTATGGTCTAAGCATATTACACTGTTGCTTAATGTCTTTGATATTGGTAACAATAAGGCTATCAGTCAGATAAACAGTAAGACTATAACTCAGATATACAGGCATTTAGTAGATTTCACCATTTCTGGATTATGGTTTAATTTACTCCTGCAGTTAAAATACTTTGGGTAAATTGAATTACCCTTTGTTCAAATAGAATTCTGTATTGTCTTTTCTAAATACGTAGAAGTAAATATAAAGTATCTCAAGGTTATTTGGAGATAACTTAGGGTTGATATTTTCACTATAAAAAATTATTTCAATAACTTGCATCATTGTTACTAAAAACTGTGCCCTGCTGGTACTTGTGCTTATGAATAAATTGAGAAATATTATATCTACCAAACTTGTCTTATTGGTTTTTATTAACAAAACGGGACTGTTCTAAATTTCTAGCATTCTAACATTACTGTGTTACTGGTATTATCTATACATACCTATGCAGTTTAAAGCTGATGAAGCATTAATTACAGTACCTGGGTTTTGTTCTGAGCACTAGTAACAGTAGGTTGTGATTTGCTTTGGAGTCTGACCCTTCAAACTGAAAAACAAGATGAGTTCTATGCTGATTTTGTTGGTTTTGTGGAATGTATTTATGTTGCGTCCTAGCTGAAATATCTCCTCTGCTGATAGCAGATTCTTACAGATCCTGACGTGGACTGGGGCGTGTGGGAGGGAAGCAGATTAAGTCTGTAACTTGAGCAGCACTGTCTGGGACCAAAACTTCTATGAACTTCTGTAGTGTACAGCTAAACAAATTACACTAACTTTTTAAAGTGTCACTTTGGAAACTCCTGTATTGGTTACCAGCATAGTACCATTATTAACTAACAATGAGAATGTGAGCCAGGAAAAGAAGTTATCTTAATGTATTTTTTAACACTCTGTATTTTTTAACACTGATACAGTGAATGTGGATAGATTTCATGCAAATTGCATGCATCTTGCCCTCTAGATGATTGAACTGTATATATTATGATCCTAAAAAAAATAGCCAGTAAATAAGTTCAAATATAAAATCCAAATGTTTAAATTCCATAGTTGTTAACTCTCTCCATGGCTTAGACCAACATTGCTCCCACTGCCTCTCTCTCTCTCAAAAAAAAAAAAAAACTTGTGTAGAACTAGTTAGCTGTGAACAATGCATCTATGAGCCAGGTGGTGTTGGTTGACCTAGAGTGCAGGAATGGGTCTTTGGTTGTCTCTTATTTGGCTGTTCAACAGTTCAAAAGTCAATTTCTAACTTCTTACATTTGAATGTACAAAATTATTAGCTGAATAACTATTGCTTGCAACTACAAATGTAGTGTTCCAGACTGTATAGCAGATTGTCTGTAATAAGTTCAGTATGGGTAAGTATTTTAAATATTGTTTTCCCAAATAATCTAAACTGCAGGTTGGTGTGATTACAGAGGGAGAAAGTGGACAGCCAGTCAGAATTAATTTAAAAAAAAAAATTAAAAAATTTAAAAAGCATAAAATAGGAAGAATAGCAAGAGTACAGAAAATTAGATATGATCCCTTGGAGTCCAATAACAGTGGAGATGTGAAAAAGAGTGTAGCAGTATTTTTGCCATAGATTACATGGTGCATCTCTTGATAGAGTATCTTTAGAAGATTGCTGCAAAAGCAATTAAATGATGAAGTTAATTGAGCGTTCCCCTTGTGAATTCTGTGGAAAAAGGGAAAATCAAGAGATTAATTAGGTGATGTAAATAAATTTGAAACAGAGTATATTGAACTTTCCAGTCACTTCTTGTATTAATTCTTCAAAGAGAAACAATAACATCTTTATTATTTGCTAAAATTTTTCATTTGTCTCCTATCTTTTCTAGTTTTTTTGTTTGTTTGTTTTTTTCCCCAGTTGTCTGCCTCACAGTACTAGGACAGTGTTTCCAAGTCACATCAATGTATATTATAGTTAAACTCTTAATGGTGTTTGAGAGAAGAGGATGGCTCTTAACGTAGGGCTTTATTGGAAATGTGTAAGAGATACTACTTCTCTGGACTTCATCAAAACATTTTTAAATACTTCAGAATCTAGTACATGAAAATTAGCATACACTTTCCTCAAGAACAAATGTGCGAGAAAGATACAACGCTGTAAATCCCTTTTTGTTTGCAGTGTAGGTTATTTTAAAGAATGTGGTGTATTTTTCTGTATTTCCAATATGAGTTTTAGATTTCTTTGTAACAGAAAAATATTTTTTAAATTGGCATACCTGCAATATGGATGTGCCACCATTCGTGTTTTATTTCAGGTCATGAGTCCTCTTTTGAATTAAGACTCTCGATCATCCAATCTTAATGTGCTCTGCTGCATTTCATATGGTAGAATGATCTCTGTGTGAACTGAATTATTTGTGAATGAAGCTAAACTGAATAATGCACTCTGAAAGGCAACATAAAGCTCTCCAGCTCCTAGTGCGTATTCAGTCCATGGGACCAGACCAGAGCTAGTTCAGAGCAAAACCTCTGAAAACGCTTTCAGGGTGAACGTTTGGATTCCCAATACTCTCACTCTACCAGTCTATTCCTATTGCACTGCACCTCTTGCTACTGTAGACTTGTGCTCTGGTACATAATTTGAAGTGATTTTTGGCAGGAGAGGTGTTGCAGAATGTTCGTCTTCGGCTGTCCTAGTGAATTTGACAAATGGTTTTATCTCTTAGGTTGTCTTTCTTTTCGGATATATATGGTACCGAACTTCCGATACAAATTGATTTACTGAAACTTTTATAGAGCATGCAATTGCAATGGTAATAAAGTATGAGGGATGTTGGGGTGCGTAGTGGTTGTATTGCTTTAGATATTTCACTACTACCATTTAAAGGTAGGGAGCTATTGCTACTCTGAAGGGGGTGCGAAAGGGCAGGGATAACCAACTTCTTCCAGTATTACCTTCACCATAGCTCTCCTTTCCAAAGAGGGAAGGCACACATGTTTGACTTGGTTAGCTTGGACTGATTTACCTCATCACATTTTGGTTATATCCCAAACCAGAAAAATAAAGGTGAAAGTTTTATTATTAATGCTCTATTTATATAGACCTTGCCCTTCAATTCAAGAAAAAGTTGTGCATTTTCTTGCATTACCAGAGTGTGGTTTCTTGTTGAAGCGAAACTGTTTTGTGGGGTGTGCGTTTGCTTTGGGGAAGCCTTCAGTGTATAGTGGACTTGCTTAAAGGCAAGTGTTGCCTTTGCAACACTGTGCTCTGGGTCCTCTGTGTGGCAGTGAGCAGGTTGAAGACCTGTGCTGCTCTGTGGGTTGGTTGCTTCTAACTTCTGAAATGTAATGTGGAGAAAAGTGAGGCAGCGACTGACAGCTTCTAAGCAAAAGTAATCCAGGATAGGCAACTGGTGTGCTGAAGGCCAGATGTGATGGTTAAGACAGATTTCTTTGACCCTGAGAAACACTGACAAAGGACAGTCCATGCCAAAGTCAGGGATGGTGGTGGTGGGTTATGGGTGGGTCTAGTGGTAGTTACTGGCTCAGCTGCTGTGTCTTGTACTTTTGGTTTACCAGTTGCCACCTGGGATGGCTTTATCACACCCAACTGTAACCAAAGTGACACCTGAGAATGCAGAAATCTGTCATGCTTGTCTACTTTTATAGTTCTAAGGAAGAGCTTTTGAACTGACTCTCTCCTTTTCCTGGAATTTTGGACTTCACATAGCTCAGTGTACCATCCTGTGCTAGCCAGGCTAGATGTCGAAAAGAGACTACAAAATTTGGTTCTGTTTACCTTGAAGTTTAACTTGACAGATGTAATTGTGGTGGTAACTTTTACTGGGGAGTTTACCATCTGAAAGAATTGAGGGGGATGGTAGCTTACTCTGATTTCTCTAGGGTAACTCTTCTGTGCCCCTTTGTGTGTGCATGTCACCGAATTGTACCAGGATGAGAGGTGGCTTTTGATTGGCGATATTCCAGATGTTGGCTGTGATGTGTGTCGAGACTCACAGAAACCTGTTTATAAGTTACATCAACACAAATGTGAAGAGATGACTTCATGTGTAGTTGGGTTGTTCTGTAATAGCAGAATAAAATACTGTAGTTTAATGTACAGTGTATTATATAGTGTAAATGTTGTAGTGTTACTGGTCTTTTTGTCAGTTTGCATTCGTTATTTGAGAAGGTAATGTGATGGATTATGTAAATGCTTGGAAATTGATCTGAATTAAATAAGGATGCTACAGGAGTAGTTAGCATGGATTCACCAAGGGGAGGTCATACTTGAGAGAGAAAGTTCCAAGATGAAACAACTGGCCTGGTAGCTGAAAAAAAGCAGTGGATATTGTCTGTCTAGACTTCAGGAAGGCCTGTGACTCTGTCTCCCATAAGATCCTCATAGAGAAGCTGGTGGAGTATGGGCTGGTTGGGCAGGCGAGGTGGATTGAAAACTGGCTGAACAGCCAGGTCCAGAAGATGCTCATCAGTGGCATGAAGTCTAGGTGGAGGCCAATAACTACTATTGTACCCCAGGGATCAATACTGTGTCCAGTCCTCTACAACGTCTTCATTATTGATCTGGGTGGTGGGACAGAGTGTACCTTTGGCAAGTTTGCAGGTGACACCAAACTGGGAGGAGGGGCTGATAAACTAGATGGAGGTGCTGCCATCCAGAGTGTCCTCAACAGGCTGGGGCAATGGGCTGACAGGAACCTCATTCAGTTCAACAAGGGGAAGTGTGCAATACCCTTGCAGGTGGGGAGGAACAATCCTGTGCACCAGTATATGCTGGGGGCTGACCAGGTGAAAAGCATCTTTGCAGAAAATGTGCTGTGGGTGTCCTGGTGGACACCAAGTTGAAGAGAAGCCAGCCATGTGCCCTTGCATCAAAGAAGGGCTAATGGTATCCTGTGCTGCCTTAGGAGGAGTGTTGCCAGCAGGTGGAGGGAGGTGATTCTTCCCTATTACTCAGCACTGGTGAGGCCACACTCAGAGTGCTGTGTCTAGTTCTGGGCTATCCGGTACAGGAGACACATGGAACTACTGAAGCGAGGCTGTAACAAAGATGATGAAAGGACTGTAGCATCTGTCCTGTGAGGAGCTGGGAGGGAAGGTTCAAGGGCAATCTCATCAACATGTACAAATACTTGAAGGCAGGGTGCAAAGACAGTGGAGCCAGACTCTTTTCAGTGATGCCCAGTGACAGGACCAGAGGCAATGGGTGCAAGCTGAACCACAGAAGGCTCTGCCTGAACACCAGGAAACACTTTTTTGCTGTGAGAGTTACCAAGCCCTGACACAGGTTGCCCAGAGAGGTTGTGGAGTTTCTATCATTGGAGGTAATCAAAAGCCATCAAGACATGATCCTGGGCAACTGTCTCTAGGTGGCCCTGCTTGAGCAGGAAGTTTGCACCAGGTGACCTCCAGAGGTCCCTTCCAACCTGTGATGTACATTTTACAGTGGAAAAAGCAAATGTGGAAACAAATGTAAAAAATGCAGGTGGTCTGAAATTTGTGGGATTGTTCTAGATAGTTGCTTCTACTTTAAAAGAAGGGTTTTATGGAGATAGTTTAGGAAACTTATTTAAGTGGTTGTATATATTGAAGATTGACCAAGTACTGCGCACTTAAAATAATTTTCCTTTTTGTCGTGTTTGGTATATGACTTGCAAGATTATTTCAGGAAAGTGTTATGCCAAAAATAACCTCTGAACTTGCATGATTACAGAAGTGCAGTGTGAGGGATCTAATTGAGAATGAAATGCGGGTTTTGGAGAGGTTTTTTGTGATTATCTGATTGTATACTAAAGTACATTAAGATTATGGCTATTTTAATAACTGCTTATTGGAACTGCAAAAAGGTTTTATATTGTGTGATTCTCAAGTATTTTAAAAATAGTTCTGAATGGTAGGTTAATTCTTTGCATCTGAACTTTAGGAAAAAGTGAATTACCTTTTGTCAGAAAAGAAGTCATGGAATATCAATTTTGCTTGTATACCAGTGAGATGTTAGCTTTACTTTTATAATTGAGTTTCTGGGTGGAGTAATCTTAGTGATAGAACTGGCTGTAATTTTAATTTGTCTGAAATAGAAGAGTATCAATATGAAAGAGAATCCAAACCTGTTTTTGTAAGTAAGATTCTTCAAACGTTTTTATTAAGACCTGTCTGGTTCTGCTAACAATCTTTTGTCCTTTGGCATTGACAAGCACTCAAGTTTCTTTGTTTCAAGCTGATAGAAGTAACATGTTTCTGAAAGAGGTGGTCCTTCCAGTGATTAGTAGAGAAGTGAAAACCAACTTGTCTGAGCCCAGTTCTTTGTGATGTGTTGTTTTTCACTAGGTACCTTTCTTACCTTTTTCACTCCCGTGGCCATGTAACTGCCAATGCCAGTACCTGGCAGAAGTGCATGCCTAGAAGGACAGGATTTCCTCATTTGATGACTGCCTGTTTAATGGTTCATCTTAAAGCAGTGATCAAGCTGTAGTCCAGGTGGCAGCTGGAATCACTTTTGGCATCTCCCCAACTTTTCTGTTTCTGAAAAAGGTCCAGAGGTGCAGTAGAGCACAGGAAGAGTCACTGAAGTCTGGACAAAATAATCTGCTTGTGTGCAAATGACGTGCATACTTGTCTAGCATGGAAAGCTGACTGCTTGTGCTGTGAATTCATGTTAAGTAATAGGCTTTTTTAATGGGTGCTGTTTGTTTTTAACCCAATATGGTACCTAAATTACATTTAAATTACATTAAAGCATCTATTAAAATGTTTATGCCATTTTTTAGTAAGTTTGTGTTCTGTTTGTTATTTGGTGCATTGAGGGCAGGAAATATGCTTTCAAATAAAATGAAAACATGTATGATCTCTATTTTAGCTGCAAATAAGCCATCTGAACTCTAATATGTACAAAATTGTTAAAGAATACAACATAGAGTGTATTTTTTCATCTTGAGAAATATCATGGTACCAAGTCATGCATAAGTCTTACATTCTTAGCTTTGCTAATTACTTATGCAGGAATTACCTTTTTGTTGTAATTTCTGGGTAAGTGGGTAAATATGCTTTGGCCATAAATTATTTTATTAATGTTTACACTATGTTTGCTGAAGTTGTGAACAGTGCTTGCAAAAGCCACTTGTCAGTGACAGAAGAGAGATGGTTATTGAGGCAAGGAGGTGATAAAAGTTGCAGATACAGGCAGAACTTAAGACTTACTTTTCCAAAACTCTTTAAAAAAAAAAAAAATCTTTTATGTGTGACAATAAATTTCTTACAGGTAATCTAGTTCAGTACTTGTGTCTTAAAGCACCAGAAGCAGCATGGAACTGATTGACGGTCTCCAGAGAGGAACTGGATATGCTGCAGGTGTTAATCTTGGTTGAACGTGTTGATAATTTTTTGATCTGTGAAGATTTGCGATTTCATCAGGGTATTTTTTAACGCTGTTGCTTGGCAGAGCTATGATAGAAGTGCAGAGAGACAGTTAGTGAAGAGGAAGAATAGTTATGTGCTAGGATATTTGACATTCATTGCCAATTGAGTCTCTCAACTTGTTTCTGCCTTAAGGAGTTGTCCTATTGCAATACTTGTGTGGGGGACTGCAGTGAAGGACTGTCAAACCTTCTGTATAGGCAGAGGTTCAGTATGCCCAGTGTTTGATTATGAATAGCCCATTCTGTGTTTGGCAGGAGAATGGTTGTACCGAGGGGGTTAGAGGCCCCTGACAGTTATTAGTAGACTGCTTCTCCTACAGTCTGTCCAATGCGTAACTTGCTCTCTAGTTGCTCTTGGGAAGGAAAGTTGCTGGGAAAGCAGCCAGTTCTGAAAGACTTCTGTTCAGATATAGTATGAATGTTTTTGCGCCGTATATTGAATTGTGAAGCTTATTTAACTTTGTCATTTGGCCACAGTTGTAATGATTAATGACCTTGGTGTTGCCTATGTTGATCTTAGGGTGCAAAGAAGGATGCTATGTGTAAGGCAAGCAGTCAGCTTAAAATTGAAAATCATACATTTCCAGGAACCTTAGTTGTTAACCTGTGACTAATTTTTTTTCCAATTTTCACTTTTTTTGAGTGTCTAGCTTTTATGAAGAATTTTTTTATTATGTTACAAACATGTAGATTATATGGGAAAAACAATATACTGAAACTGTAGCTCTTGCTAATAGGAAGTGTGTCCATTAATAAGGCAACATTAGTCGATTACTGAAGGAGCTTTTTCTACAGGTTTCTAGAGAATATGGTAGTTTTGGGTGCTGCAAGGTGGATAACAGAACTGTCATGGTTCTGTCAAACTTCAGGACCCTATAGAAGAGAACAGTTTTAAGCACTTGCTATGAAGTTCACCTAATATGAGGGAGATCCGAGCAGATTCTCAAATCTGTGGCTGTGTAGGGAGCTCTGTTTTCATAGCTCTCAACGTAACTTTTGCAAACAGTAGAAGAGTAGAATGCTCAGAGAAAACACAAGTGGATGATAATCTTTTTCTCATTATTGGTGAATTTGTGATATCCATGTTTCTTTCCCAAGTATATGTGAAAGCACAGTAGCTAGTTTTTTCTCTGTTGGTATCACAGACTGTTTAAATTCCAAATGAATAACTCCGTAAACTGCTGTTTTCTTCCCCCAGAATGGTCTTATTTTTTCTCAGGAGAGCAATTGGAAACTTAATTTAGTCAGATTATAATGTGGCTTTTAAAATGTTTGGGTTTTGGGTTGGTTTTTTGTTTTTTTTTTTGAGAAATTAAAAAAAAATGGGGATTCTTCTAGATAATATTGGTAGGTGGCTCTATGTTTCACTCACACGTCCTGAAGAATTGAGAGGTGATGGAGCAATGTCCCCTGTGATTTTCTGCTGCAACTGATACCAAAGTTTTACCAGGGGAGAGGGAACATGAACAAACATCAGATATCATTGCATACCTACAGTGTGATCTTTATGCATATCAACATAGAAACATAACTGGCTTTCAAAGCCTTTAGCACGCCTTTTCTGTAAGAACTTCAGAAATGAGATTTCTGTGATACTCAGATAATTTTATGTATTTTTTTTTTACATCTTGCCTGTGGATTTAAATAACTGTCAGCTGTTGGAAAATAGTCTGTGTTTTAAATGTGTTCTGCTGTTTCATTTCTGCTGTCTGTAGAGGAATTATTTTTTTTAACTGAAATTCAGTGCCCGGTGTTCCTACATAAAGATCTGATGCACAACATAAAAATATTGATTAAAATATTTGTGTAGGATTGTCTTTTGTAAGATTGTGATCTGAAGCTAAACCTTTTTCAATAGATGAGAAAGACGGATAGGGAAACAGAGGAGATAGGACATAACTGTGCATACTAACCAAAAATCCAAATCTGTGCTTGACTGAAATACAATAAAGAAAGTATTAACTATAAATCATGAACAGAGACTTTGCAAAACTGGAATGAGCTCCTTGTGTTGTTATTTAGCTTGCAATTTGTAGAATAGTCTTCTGTGTGCTAAAGACAGTTATTCTTTAGAATTACACAGCAGTAATTGCCCGGAGGAATGGTAAATTTCAGTAATGCACCGAATTTACAGTTTTACTGGGATTTAATTTTAACTTTCCTGAAAAAGCAAGCAAACTTCTATCATTGTGTTTCTGTTTGTACTTTTTCGATTTGTACTAATTTGCCGATTTAAGCTAACAGGTCAAAAAAGTAGAGAACATAGGACAGCTAATAAAAGAGGTTTTATCGGTTGACAAGCAGACAAGGTATCAAAGTCAATCCTGATGAATTGGTTTTTGCTGTTTTGTGAAGCTAGATCTTGAGGTGCTTCATAGACATTAGCACTTTTCTATCTTCTAGCAAACTAAGATTTGTGACTGAATTTTACTCAGCTATAACTTCTACAGGATGGATTAAATTGTTTGATCAGCAACTGCATTGTTGATAAATGCTATGGAACACTGTCAAATTTCATATCAAGTCTTAAATTATTGCGGTTTTGCTTCATTGTCACCCATTACACAAGATGCTTTTGTGCTGGTGTGCTACAATAGTTAAAATATGTAGCTCTAAAGTAGTGAAAATTTGTACCTCAGACGTCTGTGTTTTATGCAAGAGTGGATGGAACTGAAAACTTGAAACTTGTAACGATGCTTTTATCAGGCTTTTTTTCAGAAGGAAACAACTTTATCTGATATCTTTCTATTGTGACCATGAGTTTGCTTGCATACTTGGGCTATGCAGAATAAGAACTCCAGTAGGATTATATATAGAAAAAAGATCTGAGTTATTTAATGGTGGCTCAGTAATTCAGTGTCAGATGCACTTAATTTTCAGAGAAGAAAATCGATTTCAAAAGCGTTTGCAAAAGATTTGACTTGATCGTATGTTGGAATTGCTTTGGCATACCGCATTTAAGCTCTGAGTGTGCATACATGTATGGGGGGGAGGTTTGTGTGTGTGTATATATGCATCATGTATATCTATGCCGATTTATATTATTAATATTAATGTACTCCTTCAACTGCCTCAGCTGAAACTCCATGGAAAGGCTAAATCCAGCTTGGATATTTCCTTGAAGTTGCTGTTATTTTGAGTGAAGATTTTGAATATTGTATCGGTTTTGCCGGGAAATTAGGTATAGGAATTCCTCGTGGTATGCAGGAATCACTGCTCTAAATATGTTGCCACAAGTTCATTGTAATGGGAAACTCAGTTTCGTACTATCAGCCAATAAAGTTGCCATCTGCAGGGGTATTAATGGGCTTCTAAATACAAAACAGGCTGATCAACATTCCCTTTTGATTCTCATATTGCAAGATGTTAAAGCTACTTTCTGACATCATTTTTTTCTTTTGTTGCGCTGTATTTGCCATCGTTCTTTGGTTTTTATGCCTAGCCAGGTATGCTTAGTAAGCTACAAAAATTATCTTTCCTCCTCTCATTTCTCTGCTAAAGTCTAGGGTTGTGATACTGCTTTTTGACTTACTCCTTCCCCTTGTGATCCTGAATTCCACCATCTCATGGTCCTGCAGCAAAGGCTGCCCCCAATCTTTGAGTTTTTTCTTGTCTGTAAGTGTCAGGTTTCAACAGACTATCTGCCCTGGATGATAGCAACTTCCTGACATAAGTGATTTAGAAACCAGTGTACTCCAGAAACCTCCTGGATTGCATGCACCCTGCTGCTTTGTCCCTCCAGCAGATACCAGAGTGTTTAAAGTCCACCATGAGGACAAGGACCTGCAAACATGAGGCTTCTTCCAGTTCTCTGAAAAAGACCTCATCTGCTTCATGGAATAGAACCTCTTGGAGGACATGTCAAAACATGGAAGGCAGGGAGGTGATTAGAGACAGCCAACATGGTTTTATCAGAGGCAAGTCATGCCTGACTAATCTAGTGGCCCTCTATGATGGAGTGACTGCATCAGTGGACAACAGAAGAGCTACAGATGTCATCTACCTAGACTTCCGTAAGGCCTTTAATACAGTCCTCCACAACATTCTTGCCTCTAAATTGGAGAGAGATGGTTTTGATGGATGGACTGTTACATGGGTAAGGAATTGGCTGGATGTCTGCATCCAAGTTATAGTCAATGACTCAATGTCCAAGTGGAAGCCAGTAACAAGTTGCGTCCCTCAGCAGTCCATACTGGAACCAGTACTATTTAGTATCTTCATCAATGATATAGACAATGGGATTGAATGCACCCTCAGCAAGTTTGCAGATGACACCAAGCTGAGAGGTGCAGTTGATTCGCTAGAGGGAAGGGATGCCATCCAGAGGAATCTCGGCAGGCTTGAGGAGTATGCCCATGCAAACCACTTGAGGTTCAGGAAGGTCAAGTACAAGGTCCTGCACCCAGGTCAGAGTAATCCTCAGTGCCAATACAGACCGGGAGATTAATGGATTGAGAGCAGCCCTGCAGAGAAGGACTTGGGGATACTCATGGACAAAAAATGGTACGTGAGCTGGCAATGTGTGCTGGCAGCCCAGAAAACCAATCATATTCTGGGCTGCATCAAAAGAAGTGTGGCCAGCAGGTCAAGGGAGGTGATTTTCCCTCTCTATTCCACTCCTATGGGACCCTGCCTGGAGTACTGCATCCTTTTCCGGGGTCCCCAGCACAAGACAGGAATCTGTTAGAGTGGGTCCAGCAAAGGGCCATAAACACCTCTCCTATGAAGAAAGGCTGAGAGAGTTGGGGTTGTTCAGGCTGGAGGAGAGAGGGCTCCAGGAAGTCTTTCAATATATAAAGGGGGCCTTATAAGAAAGATGAAGAGAGACTTTTTACCAAGACTTGTAGTGACAAGAGAAGGGGCAACAGTTTTAAACTGGAAGAGACTAGGTTTAGATTGGACAGAAGGAAAAAAATTCTTTATTGTGAGGGTGGTGAGGCACTGAAACAGGTTGCCCAGAGAAGTGGATACCCCATCACTGGAGGTGTTCAAGGTCAGGTTGGATCAGGGTTTGAGCAACCTGATCTAGTGAAAGAAGTTCCTGCCCATGGCAGGGGGGTTGGATTACATGACATTTAAAAGTCCCTTCCAACCCAAACCATTCTATGATTCTGAATTTTCCTGACCAAGCAGTCTGTAGCAGACACTGACCACAATGTCTCCCATATTGGCTGTATGCTAGTCCTGACTCATAGTCTCTCAGCTGGCTCCTCATCAGCCTCAAGGCAGAGCACCGTACATAAAACTGCTCTCTTACATGAAGAGCCTGCCCTTTCTAAGGCCTTGTACGCATTGCAGCAGTCCAGTTGTGTGAGCCAGCCCAGCATGAGTTACTGTACAGGCATTTCAGAAAGACACGTAGTTGTGGTGATTTCCCAGAAGATGTCCGAGAGCTGTCCCTGTGCTGTCCGGTAGGTGCTTCCTTATTTATTAAGCTTGAAATTGGTCATTATGAGGTCTCTGCTGTCCGTATCACCCTGCTCACCTTGGTCCTTATTTCCCTCCCCTGTCATTCCTAATGTAAAGCTCTCCTTTACCAGGATGACCACCCTGTTGCCAAAAATGCTTTTTGCCCTGCTAGGGTGGAACCTGTCACTACCTAACAGTCCTTGATCCTCAAAGAGGGTCCCATGCTCCTAAAAGTCAAATAAATCCTTGTTGCCAACTTCAGCTACAGAACCGGTTGCCTAGTTAGTAAGACTTAAAAGCTGCTGGACAGGTGTTTGAAGGGAATAAATACCATCATAAGTTTTCATTAAAGTTCGGGGGTTGTTTTTGGTTGGGTTTTGGTTTTCACTTGTACGTGTTTCACCCAAAGTATTGGGTGTCGGGTATTTATATTTTTACATCTTTGCAAGTAGCTTTGTACAGTTATTTGGAAACCGTGCCAACTGGAAGTTTCTTTCTGTGGTTGAGCAATACTGTATGTATTCTCTGCAATCTATAGCACTTCTTTTTCTGTTTTTCTCTCTCTTTTAATTGTTTTGACTAGAGAAGCATAATAAAGAAAAAATAGTATGATAATTTGATTTCTTTTTCCCATTTCCCTCTCCCCCATCCTGAACTGCCAGCACGTTTCTCCTCGTTCACTTTTTCCTAAATGCTGCCTTTCTTAGCAGTTAACTTCTGCTTCTGTTTTGCATATCCCTAATTAATGCAAAAATATGGTTACACTTAAATTTACAACGAAATTTCTAGTATAAAGCAGGATGGTGCTATGGTAGGGTTCTGTAGCACATGTTCATTTGTTTAGTCCAAAAGCAATTGGCAGTTTTAAATCCTAGTTTTGTTCAAATTTGTAACCTCACTGTTTGAATACTTTGGATTCTTCTTAGCTCCGAGAATGTGTCATCATTCAAGCCATAGTTCTAGCTAAATTCTTTATTTTTGTCTTTCATTTTTAAAAGATGAGTGAGTTGGTGTGGATATGTGCTTACTCCTTCGTGTGTACCTAGCCTAGAACAAAGCTGGAAGCTGCATTTCTACTACTGGACTCTTTTCTGGTGACAGCACTACCAGCTGCCACCAGCTACTTGTGGCAGCCAAGCAAGCTAAGCTTGGGAATGCCTCAAATAGGCAGCAGCAAGTTTCTTACTGAAGTGTCTCCTAATCCTTTTTCAGGACTTCTACGAGCGTCACTGGATTTTTATGTTTTTTATTTTATTTTTTTTTAAGAACATCATCACACAGGTGGTTTGGTGCTTTGAGACAGTGATTTAGGGAATGACTGATTCTGTGGTTCAAATCAGGGATCACAGTATTTATCACTGCAGTTGAAATCACTTTTAGTTTGATTTGAATTTAGAGTGATGTAACTAAAAGACTAGTTTGACTTTTTGCTTGTTGGTGTGAGAAAATGTAAGGAAACAAACTGAGATCTACTTGTGGACACAAGGTGTTGCTCATCTGCCTCATTTCACTATTCAGTCATTGAGTAAAATAAATAAAGACCAGCGGGAAACTGATGAAATGTCAGATGCTGTTCCTGACCTGGACCATGAATTCAACTTCCTATTTTTGTCAGTGTCCCAAAGGTCAAATAATCACTTGCAGGAGTGTGGGATCTTTCAGTGTGTGCATCTTAAATGGTCATGCAGAGATGAAGGCAGTGCTCTGATTCCTGTTAATTTCATAGTTCCAGGAATAATTTGTTGTTTTGTCTTTTTGAAAAAGCAGTACTAAAAACCTTGTCCTCTCCTGGCAGTTCGCTAGCACCCCTGTGCTGTCTTCACGTTGGTGCTGGCACAGACTTTAGTACAACTGTGTCTCAGAGCTGACTAGGAAATTGATCCTTTTTTGTAATGAAAAAAAGGGAAAATATTAAATAAAATATTAAAAAATATTTTAAAAGTTAAAGGCTTTACATTTACATTCAGGTTGTTAACAGTTCTATTAAATGTTTAGCAATTAGAAAAATAATGTTGTGGCTTTTTCAATAAAGCAATTGTGAAATGATCATACAATACATCATGTTGTATGTGTAATAATGGTTGTCTTGTAGGTGTTTATAGTTCATATAGGAATAATTGTCCTGTAGTTAATATGAGATACTTTGTATGGTAGTCTTTCTAATGACAAGATCGCGCTATAACTTTAAATTAGCACATGAAGAGAAGAGTTGAATTGTTCATGAACAATTGTTTTACGGGAAGCCAGTATCTCATGTTTAAATACTTAGGGTATTTGTTACTTTCACAAACAATAGTGGTTGATTTCCCTACTATACTTATATAACAATATACCTTCCAAATATTCGGTAAGGTGAATAGCCCTGTTTAGTTTTAAAGGTTTTTCTTGTAGCTGCATTAGCTTTTCCCAAGACATCTTTAATTTTTGAAGGTAGTGAGAAATGACATTTCTAAATAAATTACTAAAAAGTAACTTGTTTAAAGTTTAGGGAAAGGCTCAGCTAGTACAAGTGGTATAGGCTAATGTTTTTTTCAGTAAGATGTCTAGGCTGGTGAGATGTAATCTGTACTTAAAAAAAAAAAATTAAAAAACAAAAAGCACACCCTGACTTTGAACTATAGTTTATATGCATTAAATATATAAAAATACAAGGAACTGTTCAGAAACCTAACAGAACCAGATGGAAGAGAGGTGTCAGATTTTTCATTCTAGTAGGTTGTTGAAAGCATCAGATTTCAAGAGGTCAGAATTCATTAATTTCTTCCCTGGAGACAGCATTCAACAACCTTCTATAAATATCATAACCAGGAATTTTTTTCCCTGATATTCAGCTGAATGTTCTTAATAAATCCCATAATCCTTCCATAATTTAAAATGTTACGAATCACCCTAAAGGCTGATGATTTGAGTCATAAATTCAGTTTCTGAAATACCGAAAGTCTTCCAAAATCTTTAAAAGAAAACCTCAAATATTTATGTTTTCCTTCACTTCATACATGATCTTGATGACAACTTATGAAATTTAATGCTAATCTGCATACTTTTGAGACACACAAGACAGACTTTCTTTTCAGGATACTTTTCGTTCTCCTAACACATGGAGGTGTTTGGCAGTTCAGAGGCCGATGTAATCAGAAGTACAGGAAACTCTCTGCCTGGAGAGATCTGCCAAGATTCTACAGATAATTTAGCTTTACTAATCAGTGCTGTACCTAAAAAAACTTTTTCACTTAAAAACTTGGTCTCTCTCATGGACCTCAGTAACTTCTATTTATTGGTTCCAAAGGGTCTTGTGAATTGGTGTGCACACAGAAATATCCTCGAGGCTAAACTAAACTGAGATTTTTTATTTTTTTTTTTTAAATCAAAAATTAAATATTGAACTATACAGGAAGCAATTCTGGTTGAACTGATTACCAGAGTAAATTCTGTTTAGATTCAGGTATTGTTTTTGTGGGAGATACCAATTTCTAGTATATGTGTGTTTTAAAAACATTATTTGTTTGACCAACGCTGTCTTTCCAGTTTGAAACTTAACTTGTATAGCGGTAGCAAATTAAATGGGAGTTTTGTTCTTAGTCAGATATGGGGAAGAGAGAGGCCCTCAAACAATTTCTGAACCTTTTGCATATAATTACAGTATAAAGGTAATACATTCTCAATTTTGAGGAAGTCATTTGTTATCACTGACATAATATAGTATTTAAATGAGGTTATTTCCATGAAAAATGTTAAGTTTCTTTACTTCTGTAGTGGCCCGTGCAAGTTAAGTGTACCTTTATCCATTGTCATGAACATATAGGAAACTTCTGATTTTTGTAACACGGTAGTGTTAGGGCAGCTGAATTAGTGATGGTGTATTCCAAGCAATGAGAAAACCCCTTCTATCAGTCAGATCTGTTAGTGCTTTCTTCTCGCTTCCATCTTGTAGTTTGGGTTGCTGGCTTTTTAAAACAAACAATAAGATTACAGTATGATAAATGTGAATTATTCCATATTGGACTGAAGAAGAAATTGAAATGGGGTATTCAGAGAGGAAATAGTGAAAAAAGTGAAGGTTTGTCATTGGTCAGTTTTGGATTAATTGTCTGTCAGGTTATTTTAAAAGAAAAAAAAAAACCCACTAAATTGAACTGTAAGGCTTAATCTGTGCTTTTTTTTTTTTTTGGATGCAACATTTGAAAATAATTGCTGCACAGGAAGATCTGGACATCATCCAGAAAGGAAAAAACCCAAGGACTTTATCAGTGGAAATTATGAACAGGATCCCCCATTTGAGAATGGAAAAACTAGTAACAGGCTTCGGGGTAGGCTAAGGCAGATTGGTTGGAAACAACTGAGGAGAAGAACGCAGTTATGTTAGGTGGCTGTATGATATGTGTGTGGAGAAGGCAAGTACAGGATTGTACCAGGCACAGTATTTCCAGCAGAGAGGAAAGCATCATTAACAATGTGCAAACTTTTGCTAAGACCTCATCTGGAGTACTACTCACAGTTCTGGTTGCTTTTGTTAAGAAAAATTGGAACTGGAACAGATGCAGGGAAGAGATTCTGAAATGAGAGAGCTCATCATAAAAAAGTGCATTTTGTTAGGCTTGGCAAAATCTGTGTGTGAGAGAGAGAAAAGGAAGTAGCATGTAAGCTCAGTTTTGTTAGTAGGGCTAATAAATATAAAGCAGCCATTAATAATCTTAAAGTGGAAATTTAAAATAGAACCACAATGCAGGGGAGAGATACGATGTTGGGAGCGGTAATTTCACCTGAGGGTGTAATCTCATGAAGGAATTTTTGGCAGCAGTGGTGGCTGACATATCCCCATTCTTTTTATCATCTTGCTCTGTGTGCTATGTGTTATCAACAGCACTTGTATTTGCAAGACAAACTTTGCACAGTGGAGCCAGCTATATGTGGATTTACCTAAGATTTACTCAGTAGATGAGTTCCTTTGCTTCATTGCATGAGTGCATGTATGCTATATTAGTGCAGGGCCTAGAGGTGGCTGTTGGACCGTATGAAAAATCATTGTGGTCTGAGACTAGATTCAGTTTTAGCAGCAGCGCTGCTTAAGCATCCCCTGTGTCCTAGCCATTTGTTCCTGGGTTTGGCTGCCTCAACGCAGCTCTTAACATAGCCGTGCTTTAAGCCAAATTGAGCAACTGCTCTGGATGAAAAGTAACACAGAAAAAAAAAAACAGGAGAAAGCAGTCTATGCTGGATATTTGGGTCAGTTTGTTTCTTCTTTGATTTGGTTCAGTGTAACCATGCCAAAGCTGTTTCAGGACAACACAATAGCTAGAAGTGTTGCTGATTTGGCCAATACTGCTGCTGCTGAAATGTTGGTGAAGTCACAGCCTGAGATGGAACAAGGTCTGTTAATGTGAATGTAATAAACAGGTTCTCTGAATGGGAAAAGAGAAAACTAATGATCATTGTCTCTAGCTGAGGAGACTGAAGGTGCTCTACAGCCTTTCTCTATTGTTTTGGAGGCCAAGCTATTACTTCTAATATACTCTCTTTTGTTCCTCTGATGGAAGTGTTCTTTTTTATACATTTGTTCATTCTTGCTGCTTTTCTTCTCACTGTTGAATGATTTCATACCTAATGTAGTTTTATATTTTTTTCCCCAGATTTCCTTCACTGCTTCCTGATCTTGTGCACTAGGTCTTTCTTCATAAGAAGAAAAGGGGGCAAAAGATTTGGTCAGATATTAAAGGAGTCTGTTAGGAGAACACCATCAGTTTTTCTGAACACTTTTGAACTGGTGTTCTTGATTCAGCTGCTGGTGCATTGTATTTTTGTGTGAAGTGTTACAAAATGTTAAGAGTGTAAAATAAAATTTTGGGGATTTTGATTCCATGCTTTTATTGAAGTGTTTTCCGTGGGAATTAATCGGTGAACAAAGTTCACCTTATTTCTCCCTTCTTCTGCTCAAGAAGTAGTTTTTGTGCTTTGATTACCAGTCTTTATCTGCCCTAAATCACTTCTTGAGTGAGATGTAGATTCTCACTTACCTTAAAGTGAATCAGAGAGAGGGGAGAATCCTATTTGTCATCAGTTTCTCGAGTTCTTTACTGATGAGGGGGTAGGATGTTTCATCTCAGCTTAACCAATTTTCATTCTTCATTCTCACCAACGTTTAAAAAACAGCACCATTTTCTGAGACCTTTATAATTATTTATATCTCAGTTAAGAGAATGTCTCATAACTTACCTGTGTATGCTTAGTACACACATGCCTTAGAAATAATTTTTTTGTTCATTCTTTCATCCGTCTGGAAATGGGGCACGTGATCAGTCACTTTCTTGAAGATTAAGGCTGCTATCATAGCATTTTAGAGCTACGTACTGATTTAGAAAAGTGAAAATGGTGTCCAAGGTCTAAACTTGCAGCAAAAGCAAATTAGTAGTGAATCATCGGAAACGGATTATCAAGGAAGAAATGAGCTAAAAATGGAATCCGTAGAGCCAAGAGTCCGAACTCTTTAAGAAGGCTATTAGAAGTGACTTGAAATTGAGGTCTTGACCTCTCTCTTGCAAATGACCTTTAATGAGGTGAAAAATAGGACGTAAAGGAAAATCGGAGGACAGTCTCTTGAAAGAACTGTTCTATGTCAATAACTATTGCTTCTGTTTAAAACAGTCATCATACTTTAGTATCATCCAAACATGAACTTGAAATGATGTACTGTAATCTTGCTCTAAAAATCCTTCAGTCTTCTGTATGTATCATGTTGCCTTTCTTGTGGAAGCATGCGCCTCGGAAAGCTGCCCAGCAGCTAATGTTTGATCTTGTTCCAAAAAGCTTATAGGTCTTAACAAAGTACACTTAATATTCCTGCTACCGCTGCAGCTTTCAGACCAACTCTTTTAAGACCATGAAACCTATTACTACAATAATTATTGAAAGCAGAATTTGCTTGTCTGTATGCTGAGGTGAATAATTATTTGTAAATGGTTGTTTTCAGGGAGTGAGGTAGTTTCTGCTGTTTTCTTTTTTAAAAAAAAAAAAAAAAGTAATGTGGTAGTACCATTTTTGATAGCAACAAGTAGATGCTCTGCCAAAATTTATTAACCATGTCCCTTTAGAGGTCCCCACCAGCCTAAATTGTTCCATGAG
The DNA here is from genome assembly GCF_000708025.1 of Charadrius vociferus. NCBI lineage: Eukaryota > Metazoa > Chordata > Aves > Charadriiformes > Charadriidae > Charadrius > Charadrius vociferus. The sequence continues at coordinate 495,784 of NW_009660387.1, read as the reverse complement.
TCTATGAATAAAATGGGAGAATTTACAAGGATAAGGTCAGTGTTAACTGATAATTATGGAATTCTGAAAAGGACGGATGTTACAGTGTATGTGAACATAAAAATATTTTCTGAATAGCTTGCATGGGAAGAATGTTGTTCGTGACTGGTGCTGAAGTTTTTATTTCATGGTAATGGAATAGAGAATGTCGTGAGCCTCTTACCTCAATGTTCTTCCTTTCCAATCCCCTCAATATTCTAGCCAGTCAATGTAAATAAAGAGTTGTTTACAAACTACAGATACATTAATGATATTTTTACATATCAGCATCTGTTTATAGCATATGTATCTAAGAAATTTGGTACCTAGATACCTAATATATTAAAATGTAGAATGATTGATAAAATCATTGTTACTTTTTTGCTTGGTAAGAAGAAAAATCAGACCACAAACTTACCATTTCTGTTGATAGAGGTTACAGATCAGTTAAGGATAGCTTATCCCTCTTGCAGATTGGAGAAAGAAAAGACAGGGTAGCAGAAGAGATCTCTTTCTGCCAGTGTTCTGTTTTTATGGTGACAAAACCATTCTTTTGAATTATACAAGAAAATCTTAAAAATCAAAGCTAATATTTTTTCAGTATGTCACATAATTCGAAGCATGCCCTAAGGTTTTCTTGGGGAGTGTTTCACTTTCACAAGCACTGGAGTGACTACTGTAGTTTCATATCGAAGAAAAAAAATGGTTAAGGAAAAATAAGGGGGAAAAAGCTGGAAGCTTCTTCTGTCTGCTGTCTCTTTTTCTCTGGAGTAGTTCTGCCAACGTTTTGGTGCTGAACATAATTGTGTGGTGGTTTTGTCAATTTTAGTTTTCATTTCCTCCCTTTCTGTGTTAGATAAGGCTTTCAGGAGGGCTGAAAATATGGGTTCTAATGACACTGCAACAAGGGGAACGCTGCCGGAAGGGCAGTTGGTTGGAAGGAGGACCATGACTGGGTTTCTGGTCCATACTATCAGCCACTCCTTCTGTCTGGAGTTGCATTGAGCTCAGTCTTTCTACTGTAGAGTGGTAAGGTCACTTTGGATGTCTAATTAGCTCCTATAGTGCACGCTACGTTGATATGACTATACTTTTTGTAGCATGTTTCCCCACCTAAACCCCCTCATCAGGTATTTCTACACTGAAAAACTGAAGTTTATGTTACTAATGTGGTTGGAATTTGCTTTCTTTCCAACAATTTTTGTCAATTTGGATACAGTTGTTTTGGAAATATTAACCACATTAGTACAAAGTAATGTTGTCTGCTGCTTAGGTAAGCAAATGCATAGCCTTAAAAAAAAATAATCTGGGTCTGTGTGTCTTTTCTCATGTGACTTTATCTGTATATGTTTATAGTATCTTAATGCAACAAACTGGCATAGTACCTTTTGGGAAACATTGGTCTTCCATGTAAAATGTTGAATAAAGTTAACTTTAAGACCTGTATTGCATGTTTCAAGTTTTTAATAGTTAAGCCCTGTTAAATAAGGAAACAGAATCTAAGGCTTTTTACTTATAAATGGGAGCTCATTTTTAAATCAGCACTCTGTTCATTGGAAGAGGTGTTGTTCACTATTGTTGGTTTTACTGACAAAATGTTCAACTTGTGTTTCTTACTTTTTTTTTTTTAACTTAAATTAATTAAACTGAATTTGAAAGCCAAAATGCATTGGTTTGTATTAAGTTCCTCAAAAAGCTGTGACTCACTTGGCATAGATGTTGACCAAATTCTTGGTGACCTGACATGTAAATGACTTGAAATCTCAAGTTCTGAAGCATAGGGGTTCAGAAAGCGTCTTTATATCATCTGTCAGTAGAAACTTCATTGCCACAGGTCAGCTCAGTTCATTCAGGACATGGGGAGGGAACAGCCTGTAGTTACTATTTTCAAGTATTTGTGCTTGTTAGGAATCAACAAGGCGTATTTTAATCACAAACAGTTCTCATTCTTGCACACCAACATGGATTGGAGGAAAGGGGAGAGGAAGCAGAACAGATAGATAAACCAACAAGATTCTAGTATAAAAAAAATAAAGTTTGCAAAATATCTGTTTATGATCTTTATCCTTGAAGTCCTAATGACATACATTAAATAAAATAATTTAAATTGAAGGAGATGATAAAAACAGCTTTGATGGTCTCAAATATTTAGGATTTTATTCTATTTTAGGTGTTGTACTCCTGAAGGAGAGATTAATTAATTTTTTTCCTCAAGTTTGTGTCTAGCTGATACAAAATTAACTGCTTTGTGCTAAACAGTAAAGCTGATCACCAGGAAATGGTTTCACTAGGGTTAAGGTAACATTAGGACCTGCCCCACCTACTTGATATTTTGGAAGCATGAAAAGAACTGGTTATGAGGCATTTCTTCAGCATTCCTATCCACTTTTTTATGGCCTACATCTAATAAATAACCTCCTTAATAATGTATTGTAATACTTTGATTTCCAGCTGTAGTAGACAGCAAAAATCGGCATGCATCCCAACTTCAGTTTAAGAAAATACATTTTGCTTTTTGGTATACGTTGCAGGTGGGACTCGAAGTATTGCAGGTGTTTGAATGTGCTGTTGCCAACGTTGACAAAATATCAGCAAAAAAATAGTCTGTCCGTACTACTTGCGTATTTTAATGATTCTCATACTTTGAGCTAGTGTAGTCTTGTTGTGTGCATGCTAACTGCAGTGAAAGATTTTGGAAGCTTATCAGGAGGCAGAAGAATGGGTATGAAGTCAAAGATTTGCGTATCTCAGTGGGTATGTGTTAAGGGTAGCACAGAGAGAAATTAAATACAAAACACATTACATTATAATTTTAATTTGTATGACTTATAAGATGAAGTCTTATTATGCAACTTAACTCAGTTCCTCTGTTTCAATAAATAAATGACTAAGTAGTCTGATCTATCTATAACAGTTTTAATGATCTGTATCTAGAGTTACAGTTATTCCTTCCCTTATCTGCATCACCTCTGTATTTTAGATCTGTAAATTTGAGCTGCAGGGTTAGTAAAATGAGCTATAGAAGTTGTCATTTAGTGAGGACATGATACGTGTTTCCCCAGTGCCAGACGCAACTGTTGAATAGCTCCTTGTCTCAGTTGAGAGATGAAATAGTGTAGTCCTTTTCCCGACTGAGAAGAGTATGATTTTAGTGCTGGGACTGAGGGTGGCCTGAAAGACTTAACTTCCAAATAAAGTTTGAAACTACTGTGTTAGGAAGCACAGACTTTTGTTTTCTGACAGATTAGAGAGTATCACTGTGGGCTATTACAACTTTATTTGTAAAATTGCTGTGTTTCATGGCAGCTATGAGGAAAAAGTCAAAAAGCTTACTGCAACCATAATTTATTTAAAAGTTCCTTTCTGTTACTTGCCATGTGGAAGTGGTGTTATTGCTTAATTGCACCTCTCATGAGTGTTTTGAAATTACCTAAAATTGGAAAATTGAAGGCTTTATTGTGCTGCTGCTGTTATGGAATGTATTCATCTAGTGTATTGTCATAACATATACAATTTTGAGGCTGTCTGTGGCTTGAATATGAGAGAACTAGTTTTGAAAAAGTGATAAATCTGAGGCTTGTAAATAGCTGAATCTTCAGGTTATGTTTAAAAATCTTTTGATTTCTATATGAAACTCTAAATTGGCGTAATTTTTTTTTAATAGAATGAGTTCATTGTGGGCATCACTGAATTCTTGTCTTCTGTGCACTTAAGAGTCTTTGGCATTCCTCATTCTAAGTAGAGAAGGCTCTGTTAAAACCATAGCTAAGGTTCCGTATGGCCATAAAGGGTGAGACTGTACAAATGATGTCTATTGTACTCTCTCTGTTACAGAACTGAGTAAAATGCTTAATTTTTTTTTTTGTCTGAGACAAGTCAATAGCTGTAGTCCTTCAGATGCCAAAAGTTGAGCCTTTTGCATTTACAGATATAAGTGGATTTCTATGTATTAGAATCTTAATTGAGCATCTTTTAAAAAATACCTGCAGTACCTGTTGGTAAAAGACAAGATACTGAATAATAGTGGGGTGTGGGATTCAGAGGAGAAAATAGCCATCAGTATGGGGGATTTCATTATATGTTAGGAGCAAGGAAAAAAAACAGATGTTTTCTTGTATAGTTAATTCTGTTTGAGCACATCAGCATAATTCACATGTATATAGTTGTGCTAATAAATGTTTTCCTTGTTTGTGAATGTTTAGATTGTGATTCATTGACTGGCTTTTGTATTCATCTTCTGTGTCAGGAATGATCCTATCGCAAGAAATTTTTGCAAATTTGTTGTTTAAAGAGTAGAAAAACTGGATTTTTAGCTAAGGGAGTCCAGGTTTGGTAGTGTGATGAATTACATTATTTGAATCATCTGGTAGGTAAAGGAATACCAAAAGCCAGTTATAAAGGTTTGTCCTCAGAGGGACATTTCTCCCTTTTCAGAGAACTTTTTATTTTGAGAAATGTGTTACTTTGCAATCTCATTGCTCGGAAGCCTGTAATCTAACTTGCAGTTCACTGCTTGAATAGAAGAAGTTGTCTTTTAAGCTATATTTAAGCATTTATTTCATTCAGCAGGTGAACATTCACTCAATAGATGAACTTCTGAACAAAGGCTCTTTCCATCCTCGAATTTTCACTTATGTCTTTGAGAAGACTTGAGAATGGATTTCTTTAGAACTATCATGTCAGTCATTAAATAACTAGTAGTAAAAAAGGATTGATTTGCCACAACTATTGCAGTCTTGAAAAAATCCTATTCTCTTTTCATAACCTATTAATTTTTCGTGTCTGAAAGCTTGACCTTCCGTAATTATCTGATTGTATTGTTTGTTGTTAACATTGGATAGAAGATTCCATGTTTTAAGTCAAGGCACCAAGAACTTAAATCATCTACTAAAAGAAGCTTCCAAAAATGCATATTGTTAGTGATGGTTTTTAAAAGGTTGCCATTGTTCTAACTCATGTTCTGGTAAATGTAATTTCAATTGTGAAAAATAACTAGCTTTTTATTAGTTGAGTGCAATGCTAACATCTGTTTGAACTCATTTTAATAAATCTTTTTCTCTGTAGCTTTTGTGGGGGTTCTTTAAGTGCCATAGATGAGAGAAAATTGTAAGCTTTTGTGGAATTTTGAAGTATTGTAATGGAAGTTGTTAATATCTAGTGATTTCAAATAAGCTCAAAATAAACCTAGTTTCTGTAAAATAGACAAACAAACAAATAAACAGCATGACATAACAATTCTGTTACTCTTATTGTTTTGAAGGAATATCCTTTCAGTTGGTTCCAGTAATTTCTAAACTCTAGCTTAGGACTGAAAGCAAGAATGTGTTTCTCTCTTCTTCCCCACCCCCTGCCCTCCCCCATTTGGATTATGCATCAAAATAATGTCCACTTAAAACTTAATAATAATGTCAGTATATTACACAAGATTTCTGAGAGTATAGCCTTTCTAAAGTGGCAGGATAAGAGAATAAGCCTTTAATATAGGAAAATACAAAACTCTTTTGGTGTTCTTTAGTCTGTAGTTAAAATTATTAATTTTGCATTTAACGGGCAGCCAGGATGAGAGGTATAAGCTTCTGTGTAAATACTCCACTTGAATGTTGGACTCTAAACTTTGTTTAGAAATAATGGAATTGTAGCTCAACACATAAAAGAGAATGAGATATTTATTGCTATTTTCTGTGTGTGTCTTTCAGGGGTCCATTCAGTGTTGTGCGGCGATGTATCAACAGGGAAACAGGGCAACAGTTTGCTGTAAAGATTGTCGATGTAGCAAAATTCACTTCAAGTCCTGGATTAAGCACAGAAGGTAAGAACAAAAAGTTAAGAAAATTTTAAGCAGACAGGGTTTTTGATTTGTCAGACTTTTCTGTGTTTGCTTGCTTAGTAAGATCCTTTCTGTTTTATATTATTTTAGAGGCTTTAAAGCAACGTCTTATATCTCCATTTAACTTGATTTAAATTAGCGCATACATTTCTAATCTTTAGTAGTTCCTACAGCTATTCAGTTGTGATAATACATATTAAAAGGAATAGTAGGTCTATACTAACTCTAAGCCATTGCTATTTCTGTTTGGATATTTAATTTTGTTTTAAGAAAGTGGATTTCTTAGAGTAAAAAAATAATTCAGGATCAAAAAAGCATACAAAGGAATTAAACTATGAACACATCACTTTTGTTTTTACTAGTCTGGATTTAGCAAGTAATTTGCTATAAAACGGGTGAAAATTTGTGATTAAAGTGTGCAAAGTTATATAAAGAACTGTATACATTTTTCATATAGTCAGGATTTTAAAACCACGTTGCAGAACTGCTACAGTGTAAATAAAAGTCTGTAACTCTTAACATTTCCTGTTTTACGGTAAAACAATACATCTTTTCTAAGTTGAATATGAACTTGTGTGTGCATAGAGTGCTTTTTTTTTTTTACACTATATGAAAACAAGCATGGTAACTGAATGACAATCACTGTATATTCTATGTCCAGTATATTTTTGCTGGAGATCATATTCTTTTGTACAGTAATGTTTTTTGGGGGTTCCAGTTGTACCATCTAAGTCCTTATGAACCCACCTTCAGCAGCAAAAAAGGGTCAATGATGTTTTTGGTAATTATAACAAACAGTATTAAGCCTTAATGAGTAGTTCGATTGACAAGGTAAATCTCAGGTCTTGCTTCAGACTTCACCAAAGATTTTCATTTAAATCTGGTAATGCCGTTGCTAGTTTCTTTTTCCTAAGTTTTCAACAAAGTATAAACCACACTTCCCATATTCAGCTTGTATATAGTCACTTTATGGTTTTAGCAGGTTATACCTAAACCATCACATTTTGAGCTAGTGTATTTTTACTAGAATGATTTGGTATCTTTTAAAGAAGCTCTGTCTGTATTCCAGTCTTTTTCTAATCCTCACCTTAACTACTGATGCTAAGAGACATTTCTACCTTTAGTGGAGTACTGCTTTCCTCACTCCATGACAGCAAAGTTCAACCTTGTGCAGCCATGAAGAAAATGCTAAAAGGGAGAAATAGTAAACAAAGGAATAAGGACTCATCAGGAGGTAAAGAGAAGCCAACAGGAATTATAGGTTTACTTAAAAAAAAAAAAAGGGGGGGGATAGCTGTTGATAGTTTGCATTTGCTACCTGGGTCTATAAGAAAAGGCTTGGGAGCGTACTAAGAAATTTCGGGGGTTTTTTATTCCACTTGTGTTTTATTGGTATATTTAGAATTCAAGCTGGCAGGTCATTGAGTTAACAGACCATACACACTTCCTAGGTTTAGTGGATTTTTGTTTTGTTTTGTGGCTTTGGTGTGGATTGGGTTTTTTTGTTCTTTGTTGGTATTGGTTTTGGCGTTTTTTAAGGTTTTGACTTGCTACGTGTTACATTTATAATATTAAGACACATAAGTCATATAAGTGAATGGGGAGCAAGTCCTTAATTCTACATAAGAATCTGAGGCTGTTTTTCACAAGCTATTTCCAACTTGTGTACTCTTTATTTTTTTTTTCCTCTGTGGGTTTTTTGGATTGTTTTTGTTTTGGGGTTTTTTGTTTGATTGGTTGGGGTTTCAGGTTGTTTTTTTTTTCTAAGATTTTTTTTTTTGTTTGGCTTATTTTTGATACAGCATTTCTTAAACACATTAGTGGGGAGCCATAATAGAATCATAGAATGATGGTGGTAGTTGCGTAAAATAAATATTAGATAACTTACCTGGGAGGAAGCTGTGTTTATAAATTGTGTTAAGTGTAAGCTGGAATGGAATAGTAAGATTAATCCTTAGGAACATTCTGTACCTCAAAGTTTTGCTCTTTGCAAGACCATTTTGGTCTTGAAGTTTATCTTTGTACAACTTTCCGCCTCCAGTCTTTCTCTGGGGCTAGTCTGTGTTTATCCATTGGTACTATCTTGATCATTCTTGGTGTTTGATAGAGAAGCTACTAGCTTGCAAGGCAAACTTTTGTCTAGTATAGCATTCTTTTTGTAAGGCTGCTCAATACACGGACATCTCAAGTGATTTTTATGTCTGTGTGCATCTCTGCAGTGGTTTGATAATAGGGAAAAAAAATTAATTCTATATAATGATGCCTGACAGCTAACAAATGTAATTTAGGCTAAATTCTATTGGATTTAAGCATTAGTATTCATGGTCTTGCATACTGTCTGTCATCAATCTCTGTAGTGTTGTAATTCAACCATATTAATAAAGTATATTGACACCTTGTCAGTGTTCAAGTTTCCACATGATCTACTGGATTAATGTTGGCTACTTTACATGATGATAGATTCTTCTACAGTTCAATATGCTTTCATATCACAAAGATATAAAAAAATTAAAAATATACATAAGGAAAATGCAGTTTGAATATTTTTAGATGTAAAAGAGACTATTTTGTACAGTTCAACTTAGAGGATCCATATGGAAGAGTACTTGATGCTCTCAGAAGCTAGTTTACTCATTAAGGTCTAACAAAAATATCAGTCTAAACAAACTTATTTTCCAATACAGCTTTTACTTGCTATACTCAAGAACTTTTGATATAGAAAAGTGTAAAAAGTGTGTTTCTTATTTCTGAATTTGTTACAGCTCACACCATGGTTACCTTTTATTGTCCATTTCTTCTGCTATTCTCTTCTCGTCCCATGCATTTGCTTTTTCTTTTATTTTTCTCTGTGTGGCTTGCATATCTCGCTTTTAGTTAGCTGTTCTAACACCAAATATCTGTAAGTGTGAACGCTATTTCTAAGGAAGAGAATGGTGATCAGTTCCTTACTGCTATGTCAGTATGTGTTATTTGTGTGCCTTTTCTTAGTGTCAGATTGCTCTCTTGTAACATCCTGAGTGGTTTTTTTAAGCAATTTAAAGGGCAGGGCCCTGTGCTTACAATGCACGTCTCTTTGAAGTTGTTTTTCAAGATTTAATTCATCGTGTATTAGATTCAGTTGTCTGTAATTCATTTTCATAGAAATGTCCTCGCAAAGAAAGTGATTACTATTACTTCCACAACCTCCTAATAGGCTAGACCTTATTTATTAGACCGATGTATGCATATGTACAGGTTTGTATGCATGCAAGCCACGGTGAAGCTGAATAGATGAGCTGATAAGGAAAGATTCAGGTTTCTTATAGAACCCCGACTGGTTCTGCTGGAAGTGATCTATGAAGGCAGTCTCTGCAAAATGTTTTGGCTGTGACAAAGAGCAAAATTGTAGCTAAGAAAGAAGAGTTTTGAATGTAGTTCTTGAACTACTAGAGCTGAGAGGGGCAAAGTAATTGAACCAAACTGGTATTGACATGAATGATCCGTTGTAGAAGAATTCCCAAATTATTTCATTGAGGGAGGGGTGTGTGTGTGAAAGTTGGCATCAGTTTGGGTTTTTTTCTACAGAGGGCCCACAGATCTTTTCCCTGACATATTTTCAGGTTATGAGTGAGTTTCTTACAGTTGAGACCATACTCTTGTTCTGCTTATTTCCTTAAATAGTTTACTCTTGTTGATTTTTTTAATTTTTTTTATTTAAACTTGCATTTTTTAAATCATTTTGTCAGTGCAGTTCATTTGAAAGGCTTTGTTCAACTTTGAGTAAAGATGCATGGCAGTGTCTTAACCTTTTGATATTGGAAGGCTGCAGTGAATCACAGCTTATTTTTTGGAAAATTATCTGTGTGTAAGATTCTGTTCCTCCCTCCCTGTTTTTTCAAGGCTTTAAGCAAAAAATGCAGTGTCAGTGTTGAACTCAAGCCTTTCAGTAAAAAATACTACAAATTGGTATGTCATCAAATTTTATGATACTATACCATATGTAGACTGGATTTGAAGAAATAAGAGATGGAACCAAGCTTTCTTCCCCAGAAGTCATTTCTGTAAGTGTGTGGTGTGCCTTTCATGCTACTGGAAGTCAGTTGGTTCACTGCAGAAATGGTGCGTGTGGTTTTTTGGTTGGAAATACAGAATTCAGTCTTGGGCAACACTTCACCTAATATAATTTTTTTTAAAAGTGTAAAATACAGGGTTATATTTTAAGGGCTAGTTTTGGTGCTGTTTCTAGCGTGTGCCCAAATACAGGCTTCTGGGAGTGGGATACTAAGTGTCACTGGTCAAATTATCATAGTTTTTACCACTTTTGGAGTCCCACATACAAATTTGATTGGTCCAGGGAAGCAAATATGAAGTTTTATAAGTAAATACGGCCTTTCATCCAGACCATAAGCAAAGAGTAATAAGGATCAACTATATGGTATTGTTTTATTGCATAAAACATAAAATTTCTTGAAACTTGATGCAAGCATACTTGTAGTAGTGTTGACGTAATGCTTTCCCTTTCCATTTTCAGAAGAGAAAGCATAGCATGTGAATTTATTACACCCACTTTAAAACACATAAGAATATTTACCTAATTTTTATGAACTAGTGCTTAAATAGTAAGAAAATCATTAAGTTTTTATGTGTTGCAAGCAGTTGGTTCTTTATTCCTCCTAAGCAATCTCCAAAGCAAGGACAGCTTTGTTTGCTGTATGACTTCAGTTCCTTGCCTTTAATATATATCTGTTTTTACTGGATTTACTACAGTACTGAACACAAAATGGCTTTGGAAGAGCACATCTCTTCTTCTGTGCCCCACCCCACTGTTAATATTTTAAAATCTTTACTACTTGGCTACACATTACTCTGATAAGTTTGTTTATCTGTTGTTGGTCTAACCGTTGTGCCAACATTTTAAAAGTGACTATTATATTTAGTGCCTGAAACCACTATGGACTAATTGCGCATTGCCAGTTTAGGTAGGTCTTCACGTAACATTATCATGAAACTGCTTTTGAGAGTGGTATCATGCATCTGAGCAGCAAGATTAGTCAACACATCTCCCAGTTTTATTAATGTAAACAGTACCCTTTATAGGTTTCAAAATGCGATGATATGAAGTGTATTTGACTGCCATTTTAAGAATTATTTATTCTAAGAATAGCATATTAGAGTATTAATTTAAAAATTGCATATCTTGAAATTCTTAGAACACATATAATAATGAAATAATTATGCAATTAGTGCTAAGCAGAATTTATACAGCAGGGTTATTGAGCCCTAGCACAGGTTGCCCAGAGAGCTTGTGGAGTTTCCACATTGGAGATACTCAAAAATCATCAGGACATGGTCCTGTGCAACGCGCTCTAAGTGGCCCTGCTTGAGCAGGGAGGTTGCACCAGATGACCTCCAGAGGTCCCTTCCAAACTCAACTATTCTTCGATTCTACAAAGGTGGCTTCATAACTTCTTTAATGGGTGAATGGCTCTCCTGTGATGGGCCTGGGAGCAGCTGAGCCCCACACACTATTGTCTCCCTATGCTCCTTTGTGGCTGTACAGATGAGGTTTTACCACATAACCTAACAACGTCTTTCTTTTCTAAAACCCTAGTTTAATTATAGCTGCCTTCTTGCTTAAGATGGCAAGCTGTTTGAGAAAGAGTTTGAGAAAAGCAAGTTTGTTTGAAAAGGAAATCTAGTTTGGAGGGGGAAGCAAGGATATTCCTGCTTTGGTGTTCCTAAAGTGGTAAGCTATGCCTGGAACTTTTACCAGTACAATAAGCCAAATGACAAAAGTGTGTTTCTTCATAATTAAATTTATGCAAAGAAATCTGGAAATACACTTTTCAAAAGGTTTATTATGAGAACACTCTCAAGTCTTCATTCTTAAACATTGTTGTCTTTAATCTCTTTACAAAATGCATGAGGTGTGTCCAACTTCTGTTCTGAAAAATGAAAACGCTTTCCAAAACACTTCTGTCTTTGTACACAGTCTGTACTCATCTAATGAAGCATGATTCTTGCCAACAGTCCAGAAATAGGCTTCTAACTGTGCTTGCCATAATTCAGGCTGGTTACAAACACAGGGAAGATAATAAGTATCAGCTGTATTTTCAAATATTTTCTGTTTGGATGCGAGCATGTGTTCTGTTCTGGTTTGTGCAATCAACAAAACTCAAGATTAATTGCAGCTGAGCTGCAATTTCTGTTAATTCATTGATCTAAAGAGAACCTTCTTTGACTCTTAAATGCTGGGTTTTGTTGTTTTGTGAATCTAAAAATATATGTCACTGTGATATGATAAACAATGATCATCGTGCAATATCACTCTTCTAGAACTGCTTTTCCTGTTGGAATTACAAGTCTGTATCCTGCCACTGTAGTAAGACATTGGCAAAAAGTCAGTCTTCAGTTTGTGTGATTTTTTTTTTTTTTTTTTTTTTGCTTGGGATAGTTTACCTCCTGTGAAAATCTTGTTTAAAATCTTCCTTTTTCCGAAAGAGAGATGTTATGGTTTTTGATCCATAGATGCCTATTCTTTTGTACTCTCCTGAGTTTTCTGCTAAGTTAGATAGGTACATCATGATATCAGGTATTCCCACAAATAAGCTACAAACATTCTACTTGGAGCTGTTCTGCATGTACTGTTATTTTTACTGGATTATAGATGAGCATGGGTTTGAGCTATAGGCAATGGAAATTTGCAAAAGTAAAGATGTGTTAGCAAACCTTGATGGACCCCCTAAATAACAGGATGGGAGAAAGAGCGATAGCTTTTAAAATAGGGGTATATTTTTAATAAGTAATACATATATGTCTGTATATTCGTAATAATATCCATGTATATATGTACAGAGTAAAAACCTTCTAGATCAGATACTGTATTTCATAGTTCAAAACTAAAAGTACCTGCTCGTAATTCAGTATAAATACAGGAGATAAACAAGGATCCTTACCTTTAATCAAATCAAAATGTTTTTTGATCTTGGCTGCTTCATGATCAGTTGCTTAAGAAAATACAAAACAGCTACCCAATGGTTGATACCAGTTGCTGTAAGTCGTATCAGTCTTTGTACATAGAAGTTCTTACCTTTGTATGTCAATTTGCTGCATATGCACTGGTGATTGTAAGAACAGTTTACTAAAATCAAAACGCCTATCACCTAACTGGTCTTCAAACTGAAAAATTAAGAAAGGAAAAAATGGTAAAGCTAAAGACCAGTGACAAACTATCACAATCCATACTGTGGTTGTAGAAACTGATCTTCATGGAAACTTTTGTAACATCTGCATCAGGAAATATTTATGACTAATACATGAAGTATATAGCACTTGTGAGATCTCCATAGTATGTCATTACATGGGAGAATGGAAGTAAGTTGAGGAGAAGAAAGTTCAAAATGTACGGAGTTCAGTAAGTTGTCAGTATGTCAGATGCTTGTGAGAATTACACACTGTAGGTTATATTAGCACATGTTAACTTGTACAGATGCAAAGGTATCTGCCTTTCTTGAGTGCGAGTCAGTGAGTTTTGTCCAATTGCAAACACTGCCAAACAATGGCTGTATTTTCCAGGGTAAGAGTTGCTTCAATAGGAAAAAAAAAAAAAAAAAATCTTTTAATCTTTTTGAGTAAAGGAAATCTTTGGAGGAAAAAGAAAGAAAATGTTAAAAGAAACAATTAAGTCTACCTGATATGAAGGCAGATGAGAGTATTTGTTGTTTGGAAGCTAGCTTGTAAAACAGTAAAGAAAAGATCTTGGTTAACCTATAGAGTAGAATACTGGAGATTTTAGTTTCTCAATGAAGAGAAGCATTTTGATTTAAATAAATCAAGGACCTGGAGGTCCTGAGGAGACCTGTGAACTTAATTTTGTTTCTTAAAGACTTTCTACATTTTATCTGCTATTCTACCATGTCAAATATTATTGTGTCAGTTGTCTTCCAGTATATTAATTATTTTAATGAAAAGTTAGGTACAAACAATAAGTGATTGTCTATATAGTTAAAATAAAAATCCACTTAAAAACTTGAATGAACATGTTATGTGAATTCAGTTTTATCTTTAATACTGTATCGAATTTCTTCCTAATTCTGTGTTTTAAAACTATTACATGTATAACCAGTAACTTTAAGATTTTGAGTGAGACAACTGTCATTCTCCCCACTGCAGAGTAATGGAATGGAAGATGTATGGGTTTAAAACACTTCGATCACTTAACTACCTAGAAGAAAGAAGGATGATAATATTATATTATATCATATCTAACTAAGCACTGCAAGATATTTGCATTTTCTTACAGTTATAGCCTAGAAATTTTGGGGTGCCAAAGGATTTAGGAGAGGACCTGTTTTTAACAGCTCTGCATATTACTGCAGTCTGTGTGCTCTGAAACAGGGCTTACTGGCATGGCATTTTCCTGCTACAAGGCATTTATTTTAATGAAGACACCTACTGCAGACACCTGGATAGCCTACTCACACTGAATGTATTAAGTGTACTTGATTTCCTAATATGAATCCAACCAACAAATATTCACAGTGACAGTAAATAAAGTGGCAATGTAAATAAAAATACTGTGATTATAGTTGGTTTACTTAAAATCTGTGACAGAGATTTTTCTTGGAGATTGTTTTTTAGATCACTTCTTATATGAGTAAGACTTACGGCGTATTTCTTGGTTGGGGGAGGGGATGTATTTATTTTGCCTAAAATATTCAGTGGTCAAATTTCTTTCTTTTTTGAAACTGGTGTAGAAGAAAAAGCCCGATTTCAAATGAGTCTGCCGCTAAAAAGTTGTCTTTTATTCTTTCAGCATGTCTTAGCATTTGTTAAGGCACTTAAATGAGGATTTATTTTTAATACTTTACAGAACTGAGAAATTACTTTAAAGATATATTCCAGGTTCCACAGCAAGTTACTGGCAGAGTCAGTGATACGAAACCCAAGCTTCTTGATTTTCTCTGGGTTCCCAGAACAATAACTGAATAAAGTTAATTTATTGTAGATTTCTTAGTATCTGTCATTTTTAACATTGCCTGTGGTATACTTACAATTAACAATTGCAGGTCCTGGTGAAAATATTGCCTTAGTTTATAGCATCATAAATAGTGAAAATGGCTTATGAAATACTACTTTGCCTGTGTACGGTAGATTTTTTTCCTTTGCCAAATCAAGTAAGTATTTGAATCCAAGTTGCCACCACATAAACGTTTATTACAAAACGTATGTGTTACACATCAGTGTTTTCGGGTCTGTAAAGGTTATCATCACTATATTTTCTTTTGTCCTCATTGTTTTCTTTGAAAAGCGGTGCCAAACTGGAGCCTGTGTTTCCAGCTCAGGGCTGGACAGGTGGGCTTGACATGTTTGGAAAGAAGCTTTTCATGTCTTCTGATGTAGATTTCCAAGAACCTCTATTTTTCTTGTGCTGGAGAGTGATAGGGCACCTGCTGTCTCTGTCTCTCAGAAGCTTGTCCATTTGAGAGAAAAAACACTAAAGAAACTAGTATGCCCTGGAAATGTAGGATGCTAACATCTAGGATTATTAGATGCCACTTACCATCTGTGCAGTGTGTGGGTGAGTCTCACTGTTTTGCATCTCCTCCCCTTCCCTGTCAATAAAACTGGCTGAGCTGATTTAAAAGCTCCTGGCTGCTGAACTGGGGGGGGAACCTGTTCCTTCAACACAGCTTCCTTACTATGCAGCTTCATTTGCATTGACTTTGGTACTTTTTTTACCTTTGGACTGATTTATTTTAACTCCAGTTGGGGAAAAAAGTGAACAGAGGACTTACACCTAAGTCTCCTAGTCTCTACTTTCTTGTCAGTTGGCTTGCTTCCTTTTTTAGCTACACCTTCGTTAGAAACCTGTTAGGGTTAAAGAAGAATTACCTTGTTAATGAGAAAGCGTAAGTGAACATAGTTTTAATTTATTCAACTGGGAATTTTGATACTGTCTTTAGAGGAAAATATTTCTGTATGTTGTGTGTTAGTCTAGAATCTGAGATAATAAGCCAGTGTGGGATGCTTAGAAATTAGAAGAGAGGTTCACCACTTGTAAGGGCTACCAGTGACTCTGTTTAACATATTGAAGGCGAGCTGGGGTTGCAGTAAGAACTGTAGGAGCATTTCTTGTAAATAGCTGTGGTTGCTACCTCAGTTCCTTCCTAAACAGCTTGTAGGCATTGTTTGTTTTATCTTTTTGCCTTAAATAACAAGCAAGCAGGCTAGCTGGAGAAGGTGCGTGCACAAGGTAACATTAACAAGGGGGTGAGAGGAAAAAGCCTCAAATCTTATCAAAGCTGCTATTCTTATCTGTGCTACTGTCCACCTGGTAGGACTGGTCAGCAGCTGAATATCAATTAAGGATTTGAAGATATGTGTTCCCTTCCAGAAACTGTCTGGATTACCAGGCCTTTTCCCCACAGTTTTCTATTTATGATCGCGTCCTGTTTTGTTTGTGTGTGGAGCTGTCTGTAGCTAACTCTTCTTAAGGGCACTGCCTGGTTCACTGAAGGCACTCATTCAGTTTAGATTTTTTTGTGTCATCATCCGCTCCCTCCCAAGTCACACAGGCAAAAGAAGAATTTACTGATTTGGGGGAAATTTCATCAGTTTAATTCATTGTCAGTTAACAAACTTCTAATTACCCATTCTGGTATTAAAACAAGTACCTACAAGCTTAGGCAAAACATCCCTTCCCTCTCCCTTGCCCTGGCCACAAGTAGCCCTCAGTCCATTCAGAGAGGCGGCAAGAGATGGGGTCAGCTCATGCTGGTTCCTGCGGCGGTAGCAGCCTCTCTGGAGCTGTACATCTCAGCCCTGCTTGGGATGCTGTTCTCTGCTCCAGCCCCTGCTCTCTCCTCCTGCTTCAGCCTGCTCCTTTTTTCTTTTGGCTCCTCACTCCTCCCACTCTGGCCTTGTTGTTCCATTCATTGTGCCTTTTGGGGTTTTTTTTGCTGCTTACTGCCCTCTCTTAAACATGTTTTTACAGAGGCACTGTGAAGACCTTTGGTTCAGAAGCACCACACATGTGGCTGATAGGGCCCAGCTGTGTCTCGCAGTGGGTCCATTGCGGAGCCGGCTGTGTCCAGCACAGGGCAGCCCCTCATCTCTTCACACTGAGGGCATCCCCGCAGCCATCTGCTACCAACACCTCACCAGTTGTGCCTAATACACAGATGCATACCACTCTTTTATGAATTTGTATGAATTTGCACTTCTTTTTCTCTTTTTGGTCTTTTCCAGTCTTGCTTTTTCACTGTCCTATTTGAAGACTTGCCACAAGTAGCCCTCAGTCCATTCAGAGAGGCGGCAAGAGATGGGGTCAGCTCATGCTGGTTCCTGCGGCGGTAGCAGCCTCTCTGGAGCTGTACATCTCAGCCCTGCTTGGGATGCTGCTCTCTGCTCCAGCCCCTGCTCTCTCCTCCTGCTTCAGCCTGCTCCTTTTTTCTTTTGGCTCCTCACTCCTCCCACTCTGGCCTTGTTGTTCCATTCATTGTGCCTTTTGGTTTTTTTTTTTGCTGCTTACTGCCCTCTCTTAAACATGTTTTTACAGAGGCACTGTGAAGACCTATGGTTCAGAAGCACCACACATGTGGCTGATAGGGCCCAGCTGTGTCTCGCAGTGGGTCCATTGCGGAGCCGGCTGTGTCCAGCACAGGGCAGCCCCTCATCTCTTCACACTGAGGGCATCCCCGCAGCCATCTGCTACCAACACCTCACCAGTTGTGCCTAATACACAGATGCATACCACTCTTTTATGAATTTGTATGAATTTGCACTTCTTTTTCTCTTTTTGGTCTTTTCCAGTCTTGCTTTTTCACTGTCCTATTTGAAGACTTGGTCGTTCACTGTTGTCATGTAATGTTGGGGTAAATTGATTACAGGTGAAATGCAGCTGGAGTTCAGTGCAGCGTACTGCTTTGTCCCTTGCTTATCCCTTTGCATGTTACAACATAAGAGAAACTTCTACCTTGGTTCTGTTGTATTTAGTAACTTCCATCTATCAACCATTATGAGGAATTATGGCCCGTACTTGCTAACTGTTGAAGGTATTCACTGCTTGAGGGAGGGCACGATAATCTGAGTTGCAGGTGCTGAGGTACACAGGTATTCACTGCTTGAGGGAGGGCACGGTAATCTGAGTTGCAGGTGCTGGTCTGAGGACTGAGGTACATTGTTACAACATAAGAGAAACTTCTACCTTGGTTCTGTTGTATTTAGTAACTTCCATCTATCAACCATTATGAGGAATTATGGCCCGTACTTGCTAACTGTTGAAGGTATTCACTGCTTGAGGGAGGGCACGATAATCTGAGTTGCAGGTGCTGAGGTACACGTGCCAAGGTATGCAATGATCTTTTGAGAGGGAAAACCAAAATCTTTTCATATTTAGTCTGTTTTTTAACAAAAATAATTTACATTTTGAAAACTTTTTAGGTCTTCCTTGTCATGCCAGTTGGTTTCTCCAGGGATATAAAAACTGATGGGGAGAGATAGTTGCTTTACAAAATAGGGTATCTTCTGGGTTAGTATTTAGAAATGTTATGTTGTAGGACTTCAGAGCTGGTCATGCTGCAGTGACAGTTTGTTTCCTAATAGGAAGGAAGGTTTATATCCTGAATGTGACATTGCTGTCAATTCATTTCCCCTTGCTCTCAGCGCTGTTCTTCACCTATTACCTTTGCCTCTTGCAACTGGATTGCTGGACTTGCGCAAGAGAAGTAGCTCCTCTGAAGAATGCCGTGTCAGATGAAGAGAATTCTGCTACCCTTTGTTTTTCTGAAATTGTGATTACTCTTCCTAGTAACAAGCATGGACCTTCAGTTCTTGTATATGCTTTGTTTCCTCGATTTGTTGGCTGTATTCATGATCCAGTGGCCCAGAAAAGAAATTAATGCAATTGGTCTAGTTCTGAGATTATTTGTAAAGAGCAGGAACTGCTACACTTGAGGGCACCGGCTTTGCTGAGATGATGTCGATTCCAGGATTTGCTTCCTCTGTCTTAGAAGATTCTGTCCTCCTTTTGTATCAGCTAGTATGGAATTTTTAACTTGTGCATAACCCCACATTTGCCACACTTATGTTTTGTAGATGCTGGGTGGCACTTGTGTATAGTTTTGTTTTGCCCTTCCTTCTATTAATGAGGATCTTTCTTATGGGGAAGATAGAGTTCCTTACCTTGCCAAGTGGACTAGATTCTGGCTTAGTATTCCTACAGACTGAACTTTCTACTGCAGTTGTCTGGGGCTGTGAGAGCTAAAAGAATCTTGTTTCTTTCATAGTTGGATGGAGTCTGTCTGGCAGCAATTCTTTTCATGTGTTAGTAGGAAGTTAATTGGTGTTCACTTAGACATTTGCATATAGGAGAAGTTGGACCTATTGAAGAAGGACCCAATTCCCAACAGAGTTTAGCAGTTTTAAGGACTACAACAGGGCAACACTCAAGTTTTTCTGCAATGTGATATGTGTTACTCTTTTGCATAAACAGTGATCTTGGTAGCTCTCACTTCTTTGAAGGAGTTTGGGGAGGACAAACTTCCCTACAGTTCATTCTTCTGGTGTTTTTTAAAGATGTGGTGTTTCCTCAAGTATTCTTCCAAAGAGGAATTCCACCTAAAACAGGATGTTAGCTTTGGCCGCAGAAGTACATTTTTTTGAGACCACAAAAGTGAAGTTATGTTTTACATGACAGACCTGCAGAAGAATCTTTTGAATACAGGACCAGAGTCTTAAGGCAGGCCCAATGCTCTTTTCACTGTTGTGAATATAGGAATATCCATTCCCACACACTGACTGGAGACGGATAATAAACTCAGTAAAGGTCTACTGCAACACTAACAAGGTGGACCACTTTCAATTGTAAAAATACACTCTAAGGCAGAAATATGTTGGTTGCTTTGTTCAGTAATATCTCCAGCCTTAATATTTGCTGAACAGCCAGTTGGAGCTCTATTCACATTTTAAGCAAGGGATATGCTGTGCTTAAGTGTCCATTCTTGGCAGAGGTGGACCTGCAGTTCGAGGGGATTCCACTTCCAAGAAATGGTGATTATGAGCCCCTGGAGTCTCTCAAATCTGATTTAAAAAAAAAAAAAAAAGAAAGAAAAAAAACAAACAAAAACCCCCACCAAAACAAAACAACAACCCAAAACAAAAAACAAACCACCACACAACCAAAACCAACCAACCAACAACAACAAAAAAAAACCAACAAAAAACCCCACCTAATTTCATGAAGACTCATTTTTTTTAAACTATTAACAAGTTCCTTTAGCAGTGAAAGCTACATGTACATTCACTTCTGCCCTCTCCTCTCCACCCTCTGACTGCCCTGAAATTTCTTCAGCATCTGATTAGGCTCAAAAGAGAGCAAAAAGAAGTGTCTTTGCCATGTTTCTTTTGTTGTAATTGTAGGTCATGCATTCTGATAGCACATAGTTGCAGAGGGAACAACGCTGTCCTGTGCAACGTGCTGTAGGTGACCCTGCTCTGGCAGGGGGGTTGGACTAGATGATCTCCAGAGGTCCCTTCCAACCCTGACCATTCTGTGATTCTGTGATTCTGTGGGTTAAAGCTGGGCAGTTTTCCTTCCACATCTACTAGCATCATCTAGATGGGCATGCTTTCCGTGTTTGCTCTTTGGACTTGCTCCTGGGCATTGGGCGATTTACATGTTGCATTTTGATGTGGTGCCATTGTAACAACATGCTAAAACAGGAAAAGGAACAGTTTAGTTTGTGTAGAATAATGTTATTCCTCCATTATTGAGATGTAAATTGTCTTTTTAATTTGGTTTGTAGGCTTTTGCACAAGGGCTAACCTAGAAGAGTGTTCTGAGGTCGGGTAGTTTGCTTTTGTTGTTACAGCAGTGGAGTTTGTGCTATCTATCTGAACTGTTTCTGAAAAGGATGGCGTGTTTCATGTATCAGGACTTCAACAAAGAGCTTGTAAAAACAAGCAAGCTCTGTTCTAGGCCTTTCTTTCTTAAGCCTGCTGTCTGGCCAGGTCCTTGTTGGATCCTGTTGCTGCAACTCCATGGCTCCTTAGATCTTGAAAGATTATAGGAAGCAAAATTTTTTTCACTTCCACCTGATAGTATGCTGATACTTTATTTCAATGTCCAAGTCCATTCTTCAACAGATTTTAACAACTCCAAAAGTAGTCAAAGTCCAGCTCCGGTACGTTCTTGCTGAAGGTCTTGTGACTTAAGGTATTAGGTGATTATACTGAAAGTGTGCTATAGTAATGAGGGATATGTATACACAAGAAGCAGAAGAAAAATTTTGAACTTTAAAACTTAGAAAATTGAAGTTTTACTAAATGTTCTTAAATTTTTTTGTGCTTACTAATTGCATTATGTGTAAATAATAGATTTGTATATTAAAATCCATTTCCAAATTAGAGATGATGAATGAGATTTCATTGCTATTAGCAAGCAACTGGTTTTACGTAATTTTTATCATGTGAATTTTATCAGTATTTTGGAAACAAAGATAAATTTGCTGTTAAAAGACAGCAAACCAGAAAATAGTCTGTAGGAGAAATGGTTGTTACAGTTGTGCATTATGTACATTTATACTTACATACAGTAAGTTAAAGTTCAATAAATATTTTCATTAAAACCCATGGGCCATTGTAACTGTCTTCACAGTTTAATTTGGCATATAGCTTCTTAGACTTTTGCTGCATGTATTTTTCCGAAAACTTTTAAAAATGGGTTATACATGGTTGTCTGCTTTCACCATTCTTTGATTCCAGTATTCATTGCTGGAAACATATGGCACTTTTGTGTCTATGATTGTTCTTCAGTCGGCACAAGCATCACTTGAATAATATTGCTTGTGGTAACACAAGGTTTAAATGGATTCCATCTTCATGATTTTCTGTGGCATTTGGAAAACAAAAGATAAAAGATTATTTCATTTAATAAAGCACATCTCAAGACTGCTGAAAAGTTCAAAGCTTTAAGCTCAGGTTCAATGCTAAAGGATCAAAGGTTTAAAAATTGTGTTGAGAGCTTTAATTAATTTTTTTTCAGCTTAAGAATGTTATGATGCAGTTTATTCTGTTCTAAAATCCTGCTTACCTAGAAGTTACAAGTAGGCTTTCCAAACTGACTGTAGCATGTGTAAAACGTAGGATATCTATATAAACCGTATGAATTTCTCTGTGGTCTGAGGCCATTTTATTTCCCGAATTAGTTGCTGATGGATGAAGATTTATGCAACAGGATGATTTAAGCAGCCAAATCTTACTGCTCTATGGTAAATGGAGACTGAGGTACTGTAGCTAATAAGAAAAAGGCACAGTAATACAGGTACAGTGGGATGTGTTAGAAAGCGTGTGGATGTGCAAAACATGTACACTGCTTGTATCTGTTGAGATTTGTGAGCTCGAGCTTAGTACCAGTCTAGAACTGACTGTTCGGAGAGTATCAGCCCCATTTTCTTGACACTCCATTTCTGGGAGCGTTTATTAGCGTATCCACAGCTTGTGTTTAGCTGGGCTAATAAATCCTCAAGAATTGGGGTCACTGTGACTTCCAAGTGACCTTACATGGAGCTAGTCCAAGACAGTCATGGTTTATTAATTCAGGTATTGACTGGGTGAGACTATACTGTACCATTATGCCCTGAAGCAGCATAGCTGTTTTGCATATACTGCATTTAAGCTAATAAATTCTGCTAGACCTCAGCTGGCTCCTAATATTGTTGCAGATGCATATACAGCGTGCATAAACAGCTCATGGATTTGCAAATTTGACTTTCTATGTCAAAGTCACAGGTGCGTAACTCATCCCCTTCCTATAGTGGCAGGTACACCTCTCCCTGCCTCAGTTCCTTGTCTTCCTCTGCCTGCTGCAGTACTCTGGAAAATGAGAAGGTGGTTGTGCAGCGTGAGACACACAGAACAGGTCATCTCACTGGAGAGGTTTGTGAGGGAAGGGAAGTCAGGCTCAGAACTAGTATTTGCTTCCTCCTTCATGGAAGGGGTGGGGAGTACATCTTGTGCAACTAACTGTTTCAGATTGTTTTCAGGATCTAGACAATGCTGCATTCAGCCTGAGAGTCATAGGTTGTCATGTTAAGACATGTTTTTGGTTTTGTTGTACAGACTGGAAAGGTGGTCTAAAGAATCTGCAGAATGGGTCATGGCTCTCTTAATTCAGCTGACCTACGTGAGGATTATGTTTTACATTTCCATGTACCCCATCACGTCAATGAAATTCTTTATCCTAGTGGGATTTTAATGTAGAGAGATATTTAATCTTCTTTTTTAACTTGTGAGGAAAGGAAATTAGGTTCTTTCTTTTAACAAAAGAACCCTGTTAACTTTTTCTTCCAGTGCTTTTATCCTCTCTGCAAAACAGAGCTTTATATGGATTATTATCAGTTATTCTACTTCTGTAAAATATAATAGTGGACGTACGCTTTGACCATTTAATATATGTACAAGCTTATTGTTGCTCTTGCACTTTCGAGCAAGAAAAATGGGCAGAATTTATAAGGTTCTGTTCTTACTCTTAATTGATCATCATTTCACATTTAGACACCAAAGAAAGAAAATGGATCTCATGCTAAACCTGCAGGAGTGAGATAGTACAGGTTAGTTGTTGGAACAAATCTGAGTCAAGCCTTTTAACACCTGAAGAAGGTTCATTCAGTTCTGAAAGTGTTTTACATGCAAGTACTATGTGTGTAAGTACTTAAATAATCTTTACTCTGTCAAGCAGGAGGAGCAATCCATTATCCCCAGCTGGTTACTGCAAGGCTTTATAGATCCATGTCAGTCCCTCTAAATACACTGTGACAGTGAAGAAAATTGTTGTATATTACTATGTGGTTCTCCATTGGCATTACCTGGAATTTCAGAGGCAGTGGGAAAGTCTCTCAGAACTTAGTTAAAAAGCCATGCAGAGGTACTGTTTCCAAGTCTGTATCTCCTGATCTCTGATACAATTTCCAAGTTCACAGATTGGATTAGATGACCAGACTGTTTCCAACTGAATTTTTGCTAAGTATGAATTTTAGGTATTTTTTGTTCCTTGCTCATCACCAGATAATAAAGAAGGGAAATGAAATACTGTTTTCTTAATGCTTGGGTGAGATTAACCAAGTAAACTCTGTATTGGCGAAGATGAATTGTCCTTTAAATATCATGAGAAAAGTGTGAATATTATGAAAGAAAATATTTCTCATATTACCTTTAATTGCAATAGGATTCAAATCAGTTCATAGGCAACATTGCCATTGGACAGGTTCTTTGTGGGGGGATATGTGACCTCTGTCGGTTTTCGCTGTTTTACAGAGAAAAGTGATTATTTGTAAAGTTATGCAGTATTTTCAGGCTGTTGTACAATCCAAGGCAAATTAGGCAAGTTAAAACCTTACTTATAGAGCCGTAACTTGAATGTTGCTAGAAACAAGTTTGAGCTCAGTTGCACTGGTTTCATCACTAACATTTGATTTTTGTGGAATGAGAGGGGGGTGTATTTTTGAGGGCACTGGTTTCAGAGGTTTGGAAGAGTATTGCAACTGCACAAGCAGAAAAGGGAAAATGCGCTCTTTAAAGCACTACAACCTTAATAGACAGTATTTAAAAGTATTTTATGAATATGTGGAAGTAACAACAACACTAGTTAAAACTTTGTTGGTTGAAAGTGCTGGTAAAGAATAAATTCTGTAGTGTTTTTTTTATTATTGAACTAAGACATACAAACCTGTTGTACAAAACTTGCTTTATAATGTGTCAGTTGACCAAAAAAAAAAAAAATATTATGACTTTTGATAGTAATTGCAAGGAGAAGCACGTGCAGAAGTGGAGCAAATTCACAGAATTCACAGAATTCACAGAATTGTTAGGGTTGGAAGGGACCTCTGGAGATCATCTAGTCCAACCCTCCTGCCAGAGCAGGGTCACCTACAGCACGTTACACAGGACAGCGTCCAGGCGGGTTTTGAATGTCTCCAGAGTGGGAGACTCCACCACCTCTCTGGGCAGCCTGTTCCAGTGCTCCACTACCCTCAAAGTAAAGAAGTTCCTTCTCATGTTAAGATGGAACTTCCTATATTCAAGTTTATGCCCATTACCCCTCGTCCTATCACTGGGCGCCACTGAAAAAAGACTGCTCCCATCCCCCTGGCATCCTCCCATTAAGTATTTGTATGTATTAATAAGATCCCCCCTCAATCTTCTTTTCTCTAGACTAAAGAGACCCAAGTCCCTCAGCCTTTCCTCATAAGAAAGGTGCTCCAGTCCCCTAATCATCTTTGTTGCCCTTTGCTGGACCCTCTCCAGCAGTTCCCTGTCTTTCTTGAACTGGGGAGCCCAGAACTGGACACAGTACTCCAGATGCGGTCTCACCAGGGCAGAGTAGAGGGGGAGGATGACCTCCCTCGACCTGCTGGCCACACTCTTCTTGATGCACCCCAGGATGCCATTCGCCTTCTTGGCCGCCAGGGCACATTGCTGGCTCATGGTCATCCTGTTGTCCACCAGGACTCCCAGGTCCCTCTCCACAGAGCTGCTCTCCAGGAGGTCAGCCCCCAACCTGTACTGGTGCATGGGGTTATTCCTCCCCAGGTGCAGTACCCTACACTTACCCTTGTTGAACTTCATAAGGTTTCTTTCTGCCCAACTCTCCAGCCTGGCGAGGTCACGCTGTAAGGCAGCACAGCCTTCTGGCGTGTCAGCCACTCCTCCCAGTTTTGTGTCATCAGCAAACTTGCTGATGGTACACTCTATCCCTTCATCCAGATCATTGATGAATATGTTGAACAAAACTGGGCCTGAACTAAAACTGACTTTTTTCTTATCCTCAGTTACTACTGCTTGGAAAGATTTTTCTGGTTCCTGGTGTTCTGTCACTGAACCAGGAAACAAATCTTGCTAAGGTAATTGTTCTCCAGCATTCAAACATCACTCTGCTGCAGGATTTCCTAGTTAGACAGAATTGTTTACATCCTTAAAAGTTGCCAGGTAGTTATTACTCAGGGTGCTTCTCCACAGTGCACTGTAGATGCTGTTTGTCCTAGAGTTCAGGGTGCTGTGGAGGGAGCTTTCGGTACTCAGGTTGTCTCAGTACAGCAGCATGTAATGCAGCTTGCACTATTTTACCTGAGGAAAAACTGTAAAGTAACCTGTGCTGCATGACACAGTTACCACACCTAAAACATTGTCACTCACTGAGCTATGTGACGTTGTAGAATTAATTTCATCAGATTGGTATTTTAGATGCTGATCAAAGCAAACAAACAAGTAAATTTTGCCTGTATCTTAGGCAGTCGGTTTGCTCTTCTGAGTGCCTTTGGGCACTCTGTTTCTGCCTGTTAGTGTTCAATAGGAGCAGTGTAATGGATTATTTAACCCTTCCTAGAATAGGAGTTAGGGACAGTTTGTCTAGACTAGCTGAATCTGTTAAGAATAGATTTCCTTTGTGTCTTTCAAATTCCAGACTATTTACTGTAAAATTGAGATTCTTCATTAATATCAGAAAGTAAATTTCCCTGTCATTATGTTCAGGAAAAGGCAAGGCCACAGGAGAAAAGGCATTTCAAACAAAAAGAAAACTGCAAATATTATAATGATCAGTTAGAGAAATAACTTTTAATTTTTCAGGATCAAATAACATTCTTTTCTTGATAATGTTCCATTCTCTTCAAGGGCACTTGATGTTAATGTCATTGCATTTTAGTATATGAGTACTAGAAGCCTCGTTTAAAGGACTGCGAAGTCTAACCTTTAGTTAATCTGATCTGCCTAAGTGAATTTTGGCCAAAATATTAGAGATGCCAAAGTTTGGTGTAAAAAAATTTTTTGCCAGTCTCCATTTAACATTGTTAATGATGCTCTTAGCGCGTTCTGAGAGATACATTACTTCTATTGCCCTTGCCAAAGGCTGGAGAGAAAACAGAAAAACACTCATATATGCACACACACCCCCTGCAGCAAAAAAAAATCCCCCTAAACAAACAAGCAAACAAACAACAAAAAAACCCACCCAGTGTGATTAACCTTTAACGAAGAGAAATTTTGGTGTTATAAACTTAACTACTTGCAAGTTCAGGCTTTCTAAAGCTTTTTGCCGACTTCAAAGCAATAAACACACTACTCTGTTACAGTTTTGTGGATTCAACAAAGAACTTCTGGCTCACAGCAGCAAACTGTGTTTAAATGTGTTCTGTTTGTGTAATACGATTATCTATGTGTGCAGTGTAGTAGATTACTGGTGTAGCCATCAGCTCTGAATGGCTCGTTAGGCAGAGGGGAGAGAATGGTCTTCCACAGAATCTGGATAAAAGGGTGCCTAGCCCTCGGTGTACCTTAATTATTTTAGGGTGGCATACTTTTTGTTGTTGTTGTTCTTTGGTCTGAACTGTAATAATCGTTAATCAGATCAATGGTATAAAATTGGTCAAACGTAAAGCTCTCTGCGGCTAAATAAATGCGGCCACCTTTTGTGTTGAGTTGCTGACTACATACCAAATCAAAGGAGGAGCTGTGTTGCCATCTAGTGAGAAATCTGTAGGTACACATGTTGACTTGGAATTGCGTAAACATAGAACATTAGAGAGGAAGAACAAATAGGACCTGACTTGTAAGTTCATTTTTCAGTTTTAATTTGAGTTTCTGTTATGTATACGAAAATACAAAGCTACTGCAAGTTAGCATTTCCTGCTAATACTGTGGAATCTAGTGTTCTTAGTTTTCTGACTTCTTTAGTCTTTGGGAGGAGGACAGCAATGCTACAGACAGTTGTGATTTGACATAGTCAAACATTTTAAGCTAGTGGTGCTGTTGAGACGAGCAATGATGCTCTAATCTGGCCATTTGTTTCTATTGCTGTACTGTATTGTGCTCATAAGTGTTTGTGCAGATACGCAGAACTAGCCAGAACTAGTCAGGTTGAAAAATAGCTCTAAGGGGAGGGGAAAAATGGTTGTTTGCAGTCGAATCGATTCCTTGATTCTGTTTATTGTGCAGTTGCACAAGCAGTTGTACTAGCATGAAGGGGAGAGATGGTGCAGGATGAGAGGGGAGAATAATTTGTCAGAACGGAAACAGTTGCTGCTTTTAATGGGGCTAGTTTTAAGTGTTTATCAGTTTTCCATACAAGAAAAAACAATTGTGTAACTTTATGAAATTATAATCTTGCAGTCATTTCAATACAGATGACCATTGTGACATTACAGCTGAGCATTTTGCCAGTTCAGTGCTCCAGCCAGCTTGTAGCATTCTTTTACCAAATCCACACCTTGTGTCTAATTGTTTTTCTTTTTTTTGTTTTATTTTTTTTAAGAAGTTTCACAGCATATTCTAACAGATGAGTGCTGCACATACACTTCTGCTTCCCTCTGTTAAAGAATTCATTTTATCACAAAGTGTTTAAAAGTGTGGTTTGTAGTGTAACAACATGTGGTTTATGGTAATTGAGAAGATGTTGGCTTTCAGACTATTATACAGTGCTGCATAACAGGTGGGAACATGGGATTTAATATAATATGGTTATCAGTAGTGAACCCACTTTCATAATTTGATTGATCATGACTTGAGAGTCAATGACTATTTTCAATTTCCTTTCATTAATTATTGAAAACAGAGCAACATTAGGAGAAAAGGAAAGTGTTTCAGATTTTACAGCAGAGGTTCCAAAATGTCTTCAGCAGCAACTCCATTTCTGTTTGGAAGTCCAAACTTGTGACAGAGGGAACCCTCCTTATTCCTTTTAAAATTAATTTATGGATTTTATAACACTACTTCTAATTATCATGTCCCTACTGGAGTTTGTGAAACACTTTTGAAACTGCTACTCTGCAGCAGGGAGAACTACTAACAGTGTCTTGAAATACAGATTGTGCATCTAAAAAAAAAATAATTTGGGAAGTGTTTGTTTCACTTTCTGTGTTTCCCCTCTTCTTCCTCTGTTTCTCTACCTTACTGAACCTGCTGTTAAATATAAACTGAGAGGACATAGAATGTAGAAAATCTTAGAGAATAGGGATGGGCTTATCCAATCTTTGCTCCTGCTGGAGAAAGATTAGATTTTTATTTTTTTTTTCATCGTGGTGGGTGCTTTATAAAAAATTATTTGGTTTTAATTATCTGCAATAGGCAGCAGTTCTTTCAGACATTCTTAAACATTTTTAATAGTTCAAGTTGATTCATTACTCAAAATAAATCATCTTATTTATGAAGCATTGCTTATTTGTATGCCAATAAAAAAGAGAAAACAAGTAAAAGGAGGGAGGGTTTGCTTTCATGGGCACAACTGTGCAAACCAACTTACCATGTCAATCAGGTATGTGATTCTGGACAAGTCTGGTGGGTGTATCAGAAGTTGTGAGAGAAAAGGAAAGGAAAATTTTTTTTCACACGCACTTTCATGCTCTTCATAGCTGACGGACTGAGGAAGGAAAATTGCCTTTTAAGTCTCCCAAGACACACAGCTCCAGCTAAAAAGCCATGAACATGCTTATATTTTTGTCCAAACACTGAGAAAGAATAGAGTAGAAAACTGAAGTTATTCAGGATTTAGGAAGTGTTTATAAGGTCCACGAAATGGAGACTTCCATAGATTTCTGCATGTGGTGCTCGGGAATGGATTCTGGTTGTTGAGTATTAGCTGTAACTGCAGTTTGGTTTTCTTTCTTCTTGTCATTGTTTTGTTTCCAAATGCTACAGTAGCATTAAAACAAAAGATACTGATGGGAGATGGATTATCTCACTTGATCGCTGTGATTGCTGATTACCATAGTTTTTTTTATCAAGGGCCATTCACAAGCCATATGCATTTGTGTAGCGGAGTTTAGTATATGTTTTAAGCATGTTTGTTAAGGTGCAGATTGGTTATACAATAAAAGATTTGGTGATGATGTAGACACTTTGCAGGGAAAGGTATGTATTTGTATTTGTGTTTTGCAACATCCTAAGCAGCTCTGAGTGCTGGCGTTCATAGTCTTTCTTATTTGCTTTCTTCTTCCATATTCCTTTACTTTCTTTTAAGCCAGCTTCTATACTTGAGATTGCTCACTGAGCCATTTCACACACTAGGACTGCGGGATGCCGAGCAAGTGGGGGGGAATGAATTTGTTTTTTTACTGAGTTAACACTGAAATGGCTTGGTGTGTGGTGTGACAAGCTCCAGGCTGCTGCACAGTGGAACAGAGGGCAAGAATGTGTGTGGGAAGAAGGGAGAAACAGCCAGCAGTTAAATCAGCTTGGCTACTGCGGAGTTTTAGCCACCCCAAAGTGTGTGGGAGGGGAGGCAGGAAAGCTTTTACTGCTTGTTGAGGCAAGGAGTCATTAACTGGTCAGATGTATCTGTGTGATGAGGAGTCAGTCCCATATCCCAGGAAGGCAGGCAGTGCGGTTTTAATTAAGAGAAAGGGGAATACTCTCTTGTGGAAGAAAAAAAACCCAAACGTCTTTGGGGTAGAAATATCACTGTGGTTCTGTAGTATAGGAGTTTCGCTGCCAATGTCAGTATAGGATGTTTCAGCCTCCAGCTGCTCATTCCTGTTGCAGTATGTTGGCTGTGCTGAGAGCTTTTATGACTTCCTTGCTATATTATTAGACTAATAAAGCCTAAAATAAATTTTCACAGAGGAGCAAGAATGAACAAACAGAAAGGGGAGAGGGAAACTTTTTAAGCTAGTGTTGCCCTGAAAGTTCATCTGGCTTTGGACGTGTGACCTCAGGTACAGTATGACTGGTTAAACTAGAGTTAACTGTCGTGCAAGATGTCATGTGCTTGTTACATGCTCTCTTGAGGCAGAGGTGTATAGTGGTGTGCTCAGCTTGGAGGTAGTCAGCTCCTCTGGAGCGCCTTGAAGCACGGTGTCTAGTGCAGTCTTGGCTACTAGAAAACAGAGCAGACCTTTTTTAAACGTAAATGGCAAGTTTTTGGTGATGGGAGGCTGCAGGCGTGGTTTCCGTGGGAAGAGGCTTGGGGCTGCCCTGTGCTGGACACAGCCAGTTCCAGACGGCTCCAGCAGACCGAAGCTGAACCCATCAGCCATGTGTGTGGCGCTTCTGTGAAAATATATTTAAGGAAGGGTAGGAAACGCTGGACCAAGGCGTGGGGAGTGTGGAACAAAAAGAGGGAATACCAACATCAGGGAGGAAGGAGGAGAAGGTTCATCATGGCAGAGCAGATATCCCCTGCAGCCTGTAGAGGACCCATGAGGGAGAAGCAGAAAGGTGTGAGAAGGAAGGAGCAGCAAAAAGGAATAAACCACTGTGTCCTGAGCATGACCCCCACACCCCTGCACCACTCAGAGTTGGGGGTAGGGAATTTGTTGGTTTAATGATTATCTTTTTGATTCCCTCTACCCAAATCAATAATGAAGTATTTATTTTAATTGGCAATAAATTAAATTAACTTTGTCAAGTAAGGCTATTTTGCCCACAATAACAACTGGTAAGAAATCTCCCTGTCTTTATCTCAATCCATGAGCTTTTTTGTTCCTGTTCTTCATATTTTCTACCCCCTGCCCTGCTGAGAGCACAGAGTGAGCACAGACTTGAGTGGGAGTTTAGCAGCTAGCCAAAGGTGATCCGCAAGACAAAACCCGATGTATTTGTAGGGTGAAACAGTTGGTGCTGATGTCTCAGTGTCTGTCTTACACGTGCATGTGTCAGGGGGTTGCTTTGAACTAGGACTAGTCTGGCCTTGTGGCCTGTTCAAGATGAGTGCATCAGGTACATTTCTGAGGCACATCTTTCAGTTTAGTTGTATCTGGAAGAATTCAAGTTGGAGTGGTCAGCAACTTCTCCATGATGCACACCAAAGGATGGTAGGTGAGAATGACACAACCGAATGAAAAAAGCATATTGATTTCCTTTAAACCTTAGTACTACCACATCTATTTAAATCATGTATAATCATATTCTCACAGTACAAAATATATAGAAGCATTTTAAGCAAGAAGTTTACTATTGATGTAGATACTTCCTTTCAAAATACTGTCCTACCCAAGCTGTGGCTGGAGAACTAATCATTTAGTGTACTGGGCCTGAAAAATCAGAATGCTCTGTGTTTAAAAATTATGTATGTCTTCCATCTTGCTAAGAAACTTGATGCTTTCCTTCCCCAAAACAGTTGTGGCTGCCACAGTCTATGCATGTCACTCTTAAGATGTTAAAAATGGTGCTGTAATCTAGGCTGCTAGAGAGCATCTAATTCTTCCATGCTGTAGGATACCATGAGGTTACTTTCAAAATATGTTTAGTATGTTTGAGATGTTTTAAAACCTCAGGTATCAGATTTTGAAAGGGAATTAGGTGTTTGCCAGAGTTGTCAGAGATGCGTAGGCTATTAGGTAGTTAACTCCCGTGGAAATTTTAAACGATGCTCATGTTTTATATTTTCTATCAAAGACTGACAGATCTTCCTTTACACAATTATTTAGAGCAGTTATCTTTTTATTGCTTCCAGCAATTCATTTTCAGTGTTGCTATCCAAACACAAGGCTGCATTTTCTCTGCGTGGTGATTATCGCTGGGAATTCCCTTTTCCATCTTAGAAGTCTGAACTTTCATGCCATTTTAACAACTTCAGTGACTCTCTAAATAATTAGCCATGTATATAATGGAAACTTGAACTTGCCTCCGGTTGCTAAAAAAAAATCCGAGATTTGTAAACGGACTGATAGTCTGGAATGTTTATTGGTAACAGTGGTGTAAATTGACAACTTTTAAATGATTTTCAAGGGATGATGTATCAGACTGTGCGCTAAGCAAGTTAAATGAAACACTACATCTTTCCCCCTATTTCTGGTTGTATAACAATACCTTTCATGCAGTTGGCAGAGAAACTTAAGCTTGTGCTTTTAAACCTTGCTGCTCTATTTATTATCACTGTTGTCATTCATGTTTAATTTTGAAAGAAGTGCTGACAGAAAAGTCTTAAAGAATGGAGCGGAAAGTCATTTCTTCAGCCACATCAAGAAGAGAAAAATTATTAGATGAAGTGTCCAAAAAGGATTAAAATGTGAAGTAAAATAGTCCAGCAATTAAAAGATGACAGTTTGTTTTAGATTCTAAGACCTTATCTTGGCTTAGTGTATGTTCTTTAAGCTAAATTTTGTTTACTAGTGAAGGAGACTGTTCTAAATATGAGATACATAACCATTAGTAAATAGTACGTGTCACCTCTTGCTGCTTAAAGTTGACTTACTCCACTGGCAGATTCTAGAGTTGTCCTGAAGCTCTTTTAGGTGTTTGGAATACAAAAGGATTGTTTTGATATGGAATGTGTGCAACCTTTGTTACTGAAGGACATGGCTAAAATACTCAGCACAAGTTTAGAAAACTTAACAAGAGGTAGGAAACAGGTCATACTCATATACATATAACATAACTCATACATATAACACAATAGATTATATTCAGTATGATAAATTGCAGATAATATGGTGTCTCACAAGATGATAATAATGGGGTTTTTCTTAGGAAATTTTCGGTTACCTGCTTGCAGCCAAACATCTGCTTGGTTTTATGTCGTATTAAGAACTGTAACAGTATCTGTAGGCACTTGAGATTTTTAATTACCTCTTGAGGAACATGTGGAGATGGAATTTAACTCAGCCTGGTAAAAACATTTGATAAAGTATTGATTGGATGACAATGTAATTTTTTTAAGTGAAAACAATGAAATATATGTGCCATCTCTGCCTTTTTTGCTCCCTCTCCTTTCCTTTTTACTGGTCTTAAACACGACATATTTTGACATTTGGGTTACAGTCCAAATGGACTTCAGAATCTGTCATCTCTTTTCTACCCTGTGGCTTTGTTGAATCAAGGTGGTATGTACTCATTTGTCTCTTCACACCTTGTTTTCTTCTTCCTTAATAGGTCTACTGTTAAACAAGTCCCTGCTGTTTTTAAAATAGGACTTCTGCTCTTAGCCCCAAGACCCCTTAGTCATACAAAACCTTGCTCTGTGACTTCTGTTCGTTTGTTTTCCTGTTTGGAGATTTTATTTTCCACTTTCTGTTTCTCCTTCCTCTGCTGCTGATGCTCAGGCTGTGAGCAATTCTTTCACTCATGCAATATTGCACAAAGGAACGAGGTAAATGACAGCATATAGTTTCTTCCTCATGGTTCTACTTCCCTTCAAAATATAAGTGAAGCCCACAAGAAATTAATAAAGTGGCCAAAATGAACTATTTTGAACACTATTTTAACCCATAAATAAAGCAGAATCTTTCTGTAGTTTCCTATTAGATTTTTACTTTGCTTTCCATCTAAAATAGGTATCAGATACTATGCTGAAGTGTGGTAGCATTAATGTCATTATACAGTAAGAGACAAAATAAAAGTGCCGTATTTTCTGGAGATCATAGTCATTCACGGAATCACATAGTTTTCTGTTTTCTTATGCTATCCATCAGTTAGGCTTACATGTGATCCTATTTAGGAAAGACTGGATTTGTACTTCAGTGAATGAGAAGGAGAACCTCACTGCCTAGAAAAGAGGTGGTGGTCATTTAGTGTCAAATCAATGCCTAAGTGTGATGGAAGGGAACGTTACAATATGGGTTTAGTAGTTCCTCTGCATGGAGGTGGTGTAAAAACTGATATGTGAGTATATGTGAAAGATGTACTGCTGTTTTCTTACTTGTTAGAAATTCTGTATAAAGGGCAAATTTTACATGAATTTCTTTATCTTAATTTCTTCTGCAGCAGTGAGAGACAGTTGCTTCTTTTTGCTGCTCTGTTTGCACTTCCTAAGATGACATTACATAATGGTTTCTAAGGGGTTACTCTGCTCATTTTGCTTTTAGATTATATTTGCAAGGATGTGAGGGAGGAAGTACGTAATGCACGTGTAATATGAAAGTTTTAGTAAGAAAATTTGCACTTTGCGGATCTGCAGATTTTTTCCTGGATTGAAATTCAGTCATTTCCAAATTCTGAGCATTTCTTCTGCATTTATAGATGACTAAAAGATCAAAAGTCTAGCATAAATCTGAGTGACCTGTTGAATGCTTCACATGAAAGAATGTTCATGTTGCTGCCTATATTTTTGAATGTTACTGATTCATGTTAGAAGTTTAAGAAGGGCACACATAAAAATATTTCTTTCTACACAACAATATGGTAAGCATTCTCAAACTAAGAAATTGTGTTTATATTTTCCCATAAATACATATGTAGGTCATTCTTGGAACAATGAACAATTGTATGGAAAGAGAATAGAAAAGTAAAATGTCTGCTTCAGAATACAGACTGATATTTCCCTCCCTTTTCAAATTATCATTCAAGATTTTGCTGTTTTTCTAGAATGCTAGTGGTAAATTAAAAGAAAAAAAAAGTTTAAGGATAATTAAATAACAAAAATACGAAATAGTTTCAACAAAGAAAGAAAATTCAGAGTGGTTTTGGATTTTTGCATTTCTATACTAGCAGAAGGATTGATTTATGATCAGAAAAAGTAAAATTGTTGTTTGGTTAAAAACAAAATTTCTCAAGCTTTGAGAGATGTCACAGTGGTTTCTGCTCTTTCTTTATTCACAACTGTTTCTGCTTTCCTTCCTCTTCTCTAGAACAGAGATGCAAGCTAATATATGCTCGTTAAAATTTATGCCAGTGTAATTTCATACATTTTGATTTTTAAACAACAAATAATAAAAAAAACCCCACCATTATTAAAGAAGTAAACTGCAAGAAATTTAAACATAAGAAAAGAAACTTCTTTACTTATGAGGGTGGTCAGATACTGGTATAAGTTTCCTAGACAGGTTGTAGAGCCTCCATTCTTTGAGATGTTCAAACCCCAACTGGATGTGGTCCTAGGCACCCTGCTCTAGTTGACCTTGCTTTGAGTGAGGGATCAGACTAGAGACCTCAAGGTTTTAATAGTTCTGTAGTGTGGTGAAAGAGCCTGTCTTCTGTATTTGGAGATAATTTCACAGTGATGTTGGATATTTAGGATGAAGATCTTGGTGTAGTCTGCAAATGTGCATTAAAGGAACTTATTACCCTACAGTTCTTCAGATTATGACCAAGGAGATCTTTTATTAATAGGTCAAAACAAGAAAACCTGTTAAGTTTTGTGTGTTTATATTTTGAGATCTATGTGAGTTGTTAAAGTTAATTTCACACTTCAGTTCTGAAGGAAAATAATTAAATGTCATGTCGTCAGTGTTCTTAATAAAGTTTAAATAATTTATTAGAATTTTCAAATGTGTTTGTGTTTCCAAACATTGTGTTCTAATTGTTTTAAAATATTTTTTTTCCTTTATTCAACAGCTTGATTATATAGCTAATACATGACCTTATTGTCTTCCACAGATCTGAAGAGGGAAGCCAGTATTTGTCACATGCTGAAGCATCCTCATATTGTTGAACTCTTGGAGACATACAGCTCAGATGGAATGCTTTATATGGTCTTTGAGTTGTAAGTTTTGCTTTTTGATTTTATCTTTCTTTGTTGTCATTTGCTAAATAAAATCCTAAAAGTAGGTCTGCTTCTTCCTGCTTGTTTTGTAGCTCAGAAGTCTTGAGTGCTATGAAAAATGTCCCAAATAAAAAAATTTGTCATACTGGCTAGGGGGCTAACATCAGGCTGATTCTTTATAGCATGCTTTCTAAGGGCAGACATGGTGTACATTGATGGCTGCTGCATCCCTAAGAGGGTACATGAGAACAAGTTAAAAACCTACTCCTAGTTGTCATCTTTGGGTAACTGATGGTATTCTATTGCAGTTGTGAAGTTCTGTTTGGTTTTCTTCCAGACTTTCTTTAGCACTGCTTTCCCTTTACTAGATAAGAAGTTAAAGCTTATTGGAGTATTTCAGTATTCTTGTAAATCAATATACCCGTTCTTATCACATGAAAAGAGGCATTTGACTAGAAGATATGTTTTGGAAGCTTGAATGTAACAATTTAGTTACCATTGGCATATGGAAGGGTGAACAAAGCATGACTTTTCAGCAGTGTACAGGTATTTTTCAGTCAACAATGAGAAACAAAGGGGTGGGCAGCTCCTAAATGGCCATATTCCTCCTTTGAGGGAAAATTGTTAGTCCTTCTTGAGTTAGGTTTTAGCTAACTGGGAAGGACAAAAACATGCAGAGTGCTAATTTGTGCATCTTCTATATTTTGTCTTACTTGTCTTCTCTGTATCTACCAGGTCTTCTTTTTATGTTCTTCATATATGCATTCCTAGTGTGTCTGGGCATATGTGTTTATACCTCTACTTTCTCTAATCTTCCTGCATGATTTTTTCTGATGCATTTGGCCTGCTTACATTGGAGCAAGCCACATCATGCCAGTGTGTTAGGTCAAATTGGCATGTCCACTAGAGCCAAATATTTGACTTGAGATATACACTTAAAAATAATTCTCACATGTTAGTTTTACCATTGACGCAGAGAAAAAGTTAGATGGTAACAGAAAAAAAAAAAGTTGTAAATCTGAAAATTGTTGCTTGAAAGTCTTCTGGTTTTGTTTTTTTTTTTTTAGGTGAGTTATAAACTTATGATTGTGTTGAAATAATTGTTTCATGCTTTCTGTAAGTTTTGATTCAATACTGACTTCGGTTTTTATTTTGCAAATCCCAAAGCATGGACCAAGGGACTTTAATTATACTATTATGAAATAATTATGTACACCTTGGGGAGACATACTGTGATAATTAACAAGATTTTGAAATGGAAAAAAGGTTTTGCTTCTATTTTTACCATACCAGTAGCTCAGAAATATGAGACAAAAGCAGTAATTATTTTTTAATGACAAGCCTATTATCATTTATGTTTGTATACATAAAAAGTAAATCTAAACTATTAGGATTACTACACAAATACTGTACCTGACTTCAGGCCACATGAAAGAAGGAAATATGAGGCTAAATTATTTGAAGGATAATAATGCTTTACCACCTTGTATGTCCTCGTCTCCCTTATACACTAGAAGACATCACTCTTTTGTAACAAACAGTGATAGAAAATGAGACAGTAAGAACACCTGTGCTCAAAATGTAGCAGGGAATGGAAGAGTTCTGGGCGTGATGTGTTATGCTGAAAGGGATTCTTTGATAAAGTGATTCAACAGAAGACTGATGTTTGCTGTGGAGTAAGACTGCATTCTCTTATGTGACCATATTAATAAACTTGTAGTTAGTAGAAAAGCATCTGTGTATTTGTATGGGAGTTATTTTCCCTTGTACTGCTTTCTGTTCATTATGCTGTTGTTACAACAAACTTAACTGCTTTGCAACTAAGTTCTGTCTACAGTGATAAAATATATTTTATTATGGCTTAGTTATTCTGAAATGACAGAAAAGGGGAAGACAACACAGATCTGCAGAGGAGATATAAGCCCAGCTGGTCATGGGCCTTTTGTGGACTGGCAGGTGCTTTGCATGAAAATTAATCCATGTCCAGCACATGAAACGCACGCAATAACCAAACCTAAAACTTTGTGCCGTCAGTTGCAGATAAATGAAACGCAGGCCCACTACTGTTTCATGAGCTTTTAGCTACATGGAGCAGCTGCTAAAATGACCGTGAATATCTTTCTAAATCTATTGTTAGGAAGAAGTACAAGTTACATATGAAATGCAGCATATATCTGATAACAAGAGATGGTACCACTCAGGACAAAATACAATCTGTGCCCAATTTTGAAAAATTTTCTTACAATAAACATCAAAAAAGTCAAGTCACAATTCATAGAAGCACGGATGAACATGAACAGTAGAAATGAGGCTTAACACCAAAAAAATAGCCATGTTTTTAACCACTATTTATACACAAATTCAGGCATTCTTTAGAATGGAGTTATCATGTCATGTTACCAGTAGGTTGCTATTAGCCATTAGGTACTGCTGTAATAAACTGCATAGAAGCAGTTGGCTGTAATAGATGAAGTGCATGTGTAGAGTAAGAAACAGAACCTATCCCAGAAAGTCTTATTCTTAAAGTAAAATTATTATTTTAGAAGTTTGTGCCTGTGCCAAGTGATTTCCCTGACACATACCCCCCAGCTGCTCCCCAGAAGGGTAATTGGACTCTTTCCACAAATGGAAGAGATCCGTTTGATGCTCTAGAGAGACCTTGCATCTGATGTAGGGTAACTCTAGTCTTTATCATACAGTTGCAATTTTCTTTCTCATTCTGCGGTGTTATTTGCTGACAGCTGTATATCAAGTGATCCATCATTTAGTATTGAGTTAACTGTGACCTTTTACCTAATACAAGCATGTATTCAATACAAATATATCAAACAGATATTTTACAGTGTCAAAACAGATGAAACCAATCTTTTTTTTTAAGTCTGTGCCTTGCAAAGAACAAACTAATATGCAAAACTCTCCTGCTATTTAAAAATTCCATTTATGAAATGGGGTGCAATCTGGTTTCTTTTGTATTTGTTCAATAATGTGCTATTTTAGACAGTGCTGTCCCTGTCACATGATGTTTGCTTGCTAGTTTATGCATGTCACGGGGGAGGGACAGTGGTTTTACATAGAATGCTGTCTTCTGTTTGGTATGTAACTACCACTTTTGCTTTTATAGTCTGTTGCTAGTTACATATTTTTTTTTCTAATGGCCATTGGTCTTTATCAATAAGAATACTTTGAGAAGGGTCTGCTACTTGCAATATTTGTAAAGCAAAGCAAATACTCCATTT
Source organism: Charadrius vociferus (assembly GCF_000708025.1). NCBI lineage: Eukaryota > Metazoa > Chordata > Aves > Charadriiformes > Charadriidae > Charadrius > Charadrius vociferus. The sequence continues at coordinate 456,315 of NW_009660387.1, read as the reverse complement.
GAAGCATCTGAAAACCATGTTTTATACTTGGAGTACATTATATGCAGTTTATCCTCAGTGTAATCAAGTATGTGGACTGAGTACTTACCTTTCATGCTGAAGAACTCAGGTACAGGAGTAGTGAGTGGATTGCAGATAAATTAATATCTGGTCATTTGCAGAATATTGTCGCGCTACTATACATAAGTGGTTTTGCTTTTCTTAGTGCATTTTAAGAGAGATTTATATCTTGGGACATTAGAAGAACCGATCTTCCTTAGTATATATATAACATTGCTGTTTAACCTAGCTAACATGTAAAAATGCTGTAGTTTTAAAATCTCAAATTCGTAAAAGCAATACTTTAAAATGGTTGCAGTTACGTAGCTTTACATTAAGCATAAGCTGGTGAGTGTTTAAATGACGGTACACTCAATCATGCGGCTTTGTTGAAGTGTGAAGAAAAAAAAAAGGAAAAAAATTAATGCTATCTATTTATTCTGCTTTGTTACAATACTGTGAAATAGCACAGCTTCTTAGTTTATGGAGTGAAACATTTTTTTCATTATTTTACTTAATCAAGTTAGGAATCTGGTTATGGTTTTATTTTTCAAAGGAGTCTCACCTGTAGTCCTTTATCTTTTATATGGCTTTACTGTACTTCTTTCATACTTGCATAATGCATTATCGAGGATAAAAATAAGTCTAAGTGTTAACTTTTAAAAGTAAAATCAAAAGAAACTAAAATCTGTATTTTCCACACCAAAACAGGTTGCTGTGATTACTGAAAGAAGATAGTTTCAGATGCTTTTAGGTTTAAAGTTGAGCCAGACTTTCAAAATACCCAACAAAAGGAAAAACTTTCAAATTCATTTTGAAAAGCTTACAGTACACTTAAAGAAGACATTAAATTTGAGGTTCTGTCTGTCCTCACTTCAGATGTTTAAAAATTACACACGAAGTCTGAGGCATCTCTGTACGCGCTTTTTTTTTTTTTCCTGCAGACTGAAAGGGAGCCTAAAGTGACTAACTCTGATTTTAAATGCTTTAAGGCAACCAAATTCCACCAAGTATTAAATATTCTGATATCAAACTCTTTGACATAATAACAGATTATTTTTTACCTTGATGACACTCACATTTACATCGTGTTTGTATTGGGGATTTTTTGTTCTGTTTTCAATGTGTTATGCATATTACTTGTGGATGCAAAGTTTAGGCAGTTATCTGGTCTGTGTGTGCAGTTTCTCTTTTGTCCCCATTAGCCTCTTGATAGCCTATTGACTGATTACAGTCAAAGGAAGTGATAGAGAATTTAAAGCTAACTTGTGTTTGAGGAAAGAGATACCAGGTTTTTATGTTACATTTGCTTAATATTTCTTGATTTCATTCATTTGAGGGACAGGAATTAATATAATAAGAAACAGGACTTCATTAGTTTTAATGCTTAAAGAGCAATTGTTGGGAGTTTTCTGTTGACAAGGCCAGACTTTGAAATCTGGATTTTTATCTTGGATGAAATTTTGGCTCTTTCATAGTAAGTAGCAAAATTTGGCAGGGCAACTGAGAATTCAGAGCACTGAGACATTGATGCATTGAGATTTCGGCATTTATTAGAACTAATTGTCACAGGCTGCTAAGTTGCATTATTTTAGCAAAGCTTCAGAAGACCTACTTCTAAGCAAAATTAACTGGTAGAAGTCAATATAAAATGTTGGTGCATATACTAGTATTTTCAAAGGTTTGTATAAACATGAAGTAATTCACACAGCATTGGTATAAAGTGAGTATATTTGTATGGCCTCATGATACTGGCTGACATGGAGGTTTTAACATTAAATTGCAGTATGGATTAAACATTTCAGCTCAGGTACAGTACTACTTCTATGCTACCACCAAAACCAGTGCTTTTTAAGGATGCGTATGTTCTTTCTTTCATGCTATCTAATAATCTGGTTGGACCATTGCTAGGAAAACATTAGTAGAAATTTTTTTCCAAGCACACCTATTTAGAATTACTTATTCCTCCTAAGATCATCTTCTACACAGTGATTTAGGAATTAAGTATTACCAAGTGAAGTTTGTCCATTGTGACTAAATGTAATGAGTTAGTGTATGAAAAGCACTGAAATTCATCTCTTGGCTGCCAGCAAAGTTGTAAAAATGTCTTAATCTAAAGTACTGAAAAGCCTCTACAGAGATGCTGAGGTGGTAAACTCATTTAAATCCTGGATGCATGGATAATATATAGGAAATAAGAGTTTCTGTACTTTTTGTCCTAATTTTTGGAGGTTGTTACATAGGGCTTCAAGAAAAGTTAACACCATATTTTTTAAAGTTAATTTATGGCAGTTTATTTGTAGTAATTGAAAATGGCAAGTATATAAAAACTGTCCAAGTGACGGAAAAAATGCCATTGTGCAAAGGCCTTTAACATACATGGTATAAAACTCAGTAAACTCGGTTATAAGCAATACACCTAGTCTATCTTTTTTTTTTTTTTTTTTTTTAAATTTTGGTAATAATTCCCTAAAGCAGTGCTTCTCAAACTTTCTAATTCTTCATCAGTAAATTAAGTTGAAGGCCACACCTTAGTAGGTCATCTGCAAATTTAAAGCTATCATACCCAGTATTAAAATGTAGATCTCTTCTGGAGTATACTATCTCTTCCTCACACAGTGACTGTGAGCGTAAAAACAGGTTTCTGCGTTGATTATGGCTCAGGAGTAAACTTTCTGGGCAGTCTGCAACTTATCATCAGCTTTGTGCAGAACAGTAGAAAGATTTTCAAGGTGCACAGTAGCACTGATGAGAGCTATGGAAAGAAACATTAATCCAAAGGGCTGAGATCCAGGCACGGTTCTGCTAAAAATATGGAAAAATCAATAGTAGAATATGGGAAATTGGGTTCATACTGATACCCTCAACAGTTCAGGTGTGGTGATATCTGTTAACTCCCTGTTCAGAGTTGCTTTAGCTGGCACTTTCAGTGTAAATACCACAAACTGGCCTAGTCGGTTTATGTAGGTTCTGTGACTGCCCTCTACTGGTATCAGATGATTCTCTATCAGATGAATGTCCTGTAATTTTACCAAATTTTTTTGCATCTTCCACTTATGTCTTCAACAGGTGTATATCTCTGTGTGTGTATTTTAGTGAATTTTAACTTTTTTATTATTATTATTTTTATGGTTTTCACATGCCTAGCACTGGTAGTCCTTACAAAACCTTGAGACTTCCTGAACTTCTATTTCATCAATATCTCAAAGCTTTAATGCTCTGGCATCATGTAAGCCTTTCAGTTTCTGTAAAGTCATCTTTGAAGTGGTTGTGATATTGCTGAGTTCTTAGTCTGTTAGTGCACTGAATTTTCTGGGATTTCTTATAACTGAGGGTGACTCCTGCTTTTGCAGCCTCGGCTAGATAAAAGTCTCATAAGATTTGCAGATAAAATTCAACATCATTGGGGTGATACAAATCCCTATTTAGACATGAAAAAAAATCTACTCTTAAAGTAAGATTTTTGCCTTGAAAAAGTAGCCAGTTGAAGTCAGAGATTAAAATACACCTGCCATATATTTGTGCTTTTGAGAGCAACAGACTTCATCTTAATGGAATAAAACTTTCAAACATTACTTACTGCTCACAGTCTGTACCTATTTTTAATATCCACATAATTTAAACTAATTGAAATATATTTGCAAAAAAAATCCAAACTGCCACTTACTGTTACAAAATTTAAATGAAGAATGTTGGCCTGTATATGTGGGAGGCAGAAATACATGTTAAAGACCATTCTGATTATAAGCACCTTGTTTAATAGAAAAGTTAGTGTAAAGCAATGACACTCTTGGCTCAGTGTCTCGGCAGCTACCAATATTGCTAAAAATCTAGAGTGCCTCTGGATCTTTATTCATCTGTAGTTTACAAGAAGTCAGAGTGAAATTAGTCTTCTAAAGGATTCTGCTGCTTCATGAGAATGTCACCTCCTAATTTTCGGTAGTTAATCACACATTTTGTATGTCCTGCAGTGCTTGGTGTTGCTCGGGTTTCAGTTTTGTTTTCCATTTAGCTGAAATAAATTGTTGGGAGGAAGCATTGAAAAGGAGATTGACGTGAGGGTTTTTTTCAAGTGAGCTAGCTAGATCCAGATTTTTGCTGTTCTCATTGAACCTGACCCCATTGCTGCTGTACAGTACTATGTATAGTGCTGCACAGGATATTCTCTGTCTGAGTGATATTTAGTTATGTATACAGACTAGCTGTATGAATTTGAGCAACACTACTGGGAAAAAATCATGCAGTGGAATACATTGATGCAGTGATGAGCAGTCATGGCTTGGCAATACGGGTTTTTGATTTGCAGGGCTTGTTAAATCTGAAGATGGTACCAGGTGCTGAAATAACTGGCCGGGAATCTTTTTTTTCACCTACTTAAATGAATAGGCTTTTCTTTTGGTCACTAGTCTCTCTCATAGTTGTCAGTCCTCTGTCCACACAACAGTGTATTTTGCATGGAGATACCTTTTGGATTTATTTGGGAATTAAAACTTCTGCACGTTGCTTGTGACTCTTGAAGCAGAAGTTTTGCATTGCAGGTGTATAACAAAGCAAAAGTGGGTATTCTGGATAGCTTACAAAAATGTCCCTGATAATGTTGGCTTTCTAGATGCTTTGCAAATTCTGCTTCTCCCCACGCCTCCTTGAGTCGTTGTTGGAGAGGAAGAAGAAAAGGTGTAAAGGCTGAAAATGACACGTTACAATCAATATATTCACAAGTGCCTTGTTAAGCATGAATTATAATATGTGATTTTTATTGTTCCTGTTAAGTCTTGTATTCTCTCCTTGCCCCACCAAGCAATGAATATTTTTTAAATATAAATCTGCCTTAGGTTACTTACAGGAGAAAGAAAAGGAGGGCAATTAAGCCACACCAAGCTGTTTTGGTTTTAGAGAAATAGTATTCTAATTTTAGCCTAAGGACTATTAATATATGTGCATCTGAAAGTGTTATAGTACTCACTGTGGTAAGTTAGGTTATCAGAAGGAATTAGATAGTTAGGAAGAAAAGGAACAAAGTATTGAGTATCAGAGCTAGTGATATAGTGTGTGTACTGTCACTGTTTTCAGGTGCCTTCAGAGAGGCTGTGAGGCATAAAGTATCTTCTTGACTCTTTGATTATCCTAATGAAAGTGCTAACTGAAAATACTATACTACATTTCTACAGTATTTTTTAAATTCTTCATTTCGAATTCAGTTTGAGTAAGATTTTTCTATAACTACAGTCTATATTATAGAGTTGTTCTTCTAATGCTTTTAAGAACACAATGTAATAAAATGTATTAATTGTTAACATGCAGAGTCTTCTTGTACAGGGCGTTGACTTTCTGCTGTCTTGCATACCTTGTTCAATGAGCAGTTTAAGCAATAGAAGAAATGTTTGGTTTTGCTAATGTTTTGAGACAACTGTTACATGACCTGAGGGGCACGAAACGGTTAACCTGTGGCAAGCCATGTTCTGTTAGCTTACCTATTAAATACTATTTTAGTTAATAATGCGTTGTACATGTATACAGAGTATTTTATGTAAGATTTACATAGTAGATTAAATAGATTTTTGGAGCATTTTTTATGTAATTGATTGTAGTTATCTGTCTTAAGCATTTTTTCCTCTTTGTACCTGCAGTATGGATGGAGCAGACCTGTGTTTTGAAATTGTGAAGAGAGCAGATGCTGGATTTGTGTACAGTGAGGCTGTAGCCAGGTATGTATTATAATTTTAATTAATCCCACAGGATAAATGGAAAATATTGGAATATACTGTTGTACAATCCGGTAGCTAAAAGTTAGCTAATACTGTCAATAATCCTGTTTCCATAGTCTGAATGTTTATTAAAATAATTAGCACAATAAAAGTAGAATTCGGAGCATTTTGTCATTTACTAGTTGTGTATTTGGATGGCATTATTGAATAAAAAGTATTTCACATCCAATACTTAATTCTCCTCTGCCTTTTATGGATCTCTCATACAACAGCATTAGGTGACTTCCCTGACAAGTGTGTTTTATAGGTCTTGCTAGATGAAGTCATCTTTTCTCTCTTTTTTTTTTTCTTTTCTTTTTTATGGATCACTTTATTTATGGTTACTTCAACTTTTCACTTCTGAAGTAAACTAAAATCAAAGACTATATAATTGCAGAAGAACAACAAAACCTAATGTCCTAGTAGCATGATAATGAGCTCAAAGTCCATGAGATTCTTTGTTTGCTTTTCTCAGCACTGTAGATTTTTAGCATCATAGAAGCCAGATTGGAAGAGACATCATGAGGTCTCTATTTCAACCTCCTGCTCAAGGCTGGGTCAACATTGCATTTGGATAATGTTGCTTAAGGCTTTGTCCAGTGGTGTCTAGAAAACCTCCAAGAATGGAGATTCTACAGCCTCCCTGGGCAACTTGGTGCAATGCATAATTATGTTGCTAGGGAAAAACATTTCCTTCTAACCAGCAGGAACCTCCAGAGGACAAGGACTGCGTCCCTTAGCCCACTAGTAGTGCCCTGCCTGACGCAGCACAGGGTGCTGTTGGCTTTCTGGGCTTTCTAGTATGGTCAGTAATCTGTTAGGGGATCTTTTGGACACAGAAGAAAGAAGTTAGTCTTCAGTCTGCGTCAAGGAAGGCAAGATCTTGGTTCTGTGCCTTTCTAGATAAATCAGGCATTGATACTCACTTTTTTCCTTTCTGTGTTTTGTTATTAAAAAAAAATGGAAGGGTCCTGACTTCTTTCTTTGTCATATAAAACAGAATTATTGAACGTTTAAAACGTTTATAAAATTGAAAGTGCAGATTTTTCTTTTCTAATTTTCCATGGCTTCAGTCAGAATAATCCTCAAACTTTAGAGGTTATTATTCATTATTATAAACACAAACTCCATTGTACTGAACTCTGAATATTTAAGTTTAAGTTGGTTGATTAGTTTTATATAATTAGAGTCATAAAACTTAGTTTGTTATATGCATATAGTAATTTTTCCTGCAGGTTTGTCACGTATGATGTCTTTGTTTTTTCAGTCATTACATGAGACAGATATTGGAAGCTCTACGTTACTGTCATGATAATAATATAATTCACAGGGATGTGAAGGTAAGGGGTCTAATTCCTTTTTTTCTTCACCACAATAATACAAACTACTGAATTTTGATTTCTGTAATTTAGAGGAAGGGAAAGCTATGGAAAAGAAAGCTGTATTTGCTGACTGTGTGTTTACTCTTACTGTGTCATGTAAGATTAAAGCCCATCTCTAAATCCATCATTAAAGAACATTTAGGAGGTCTTTATTCACAGATTGCATATGCATTTGATTGCAGCTTGCTTTGAAAGTCAGTTTAATTTCTAGTTTTTGAATATTCATATGAAATCCACTTGCTTTTTTTTCTTGTTAGGAAAATGTGTGTATAAATCAATTGCGTAAATTAAATTGGAATTGGTAGATTAGTGGCATCATTTTGACAGCGTAATGACAGTCTTCATCCAAACTAATATTTCAAAGAGATGTACATGGTTAAATGCTACAATATTCGTAGTATTATCTACTTTTTGCAAGCAGTCTTAAACATTTATTATTATGAGATCTTATCTAATACAAACAAGTTTAGGAGGAGAAATACAATGTTTAAGAACAGCATATGTATGTACTCTTTGATCGCATTAATTTTCTACTATTTCTATCGCTATTTATGGAACTAGTTTATCCCAAAGTACAGTAATGTACTTAGGGAGTTTTAACCTAAGTGGGCTTGACTGTCTTCAAATCAGTCTAAAGTAGTCTAAGCCAGCAGACAGTATTTCATTTTGGAAAAATCAGTGCAGAAATGTAACTACAGGGTTTGGGTGTAGAACATATTAAGCTAACTGCAATATCCCAGCTCTAGATGTCACTGTAGACATTGTTTTGAAAGGAAGTAGACTAAATGACCAATTTCCAAAATATCTGAATGGATGAAAGTGGATTAATAAAAATCTGCAAGGTTGATATAGTCATACTGCATTTCTTTCCCCGCTTAAGTTTTCTGTAAATGTTATTTTGAACTGCAAAATGTTTGATCGTTATCTGATGCACAGGAAAATTTGCACCTTATAGTCCCTGTAAGAATTAGGTGTCTTTTAGCCACTTTTGTGCTCCCTTAGCTCTCAACTGATTAGGAAGAGTTAGACAGGAATACTTCAGTTTGCTGTAGTCTGGTGCCAGAACCTTCACCTGACTTCTGTAAATGACAAGATCTACTGAAGCTTCTGGAGCATTATGGCTGCAGCCTATGATTGAACTCCTGCATGCCCCAGATTCACCTCTTATGACATATGTAAAACATGAAAACTTTCACAAGCTGGCCTGTAGTTGTCTTAATTTCCTTCACTGCTCTGTGAGATCAGGTGCTTCTTGCACCTCTGTATATCATTTGACCCCCTTCAACATTGCTTAAAGGCTTTACAATCAGTGACAATTGCACCTTTGCTTCACCTTCAGTTGATGCGATCATGCATTCATTCACTCACTCCTTGGAAATTGGATCATGTGATAAGGAAAGTAGAAAATGCCAGTGCAGGAAGGTGGAAAAGTCAAGACAGCTATGCATCAGAAATGTGAATATAAAGAACTTTTTCCCTTATGACAACATTTATTCCTATTTTGCCAACCTAGTGATATAGGACTCAGCCATTCTTTTTATTCTTTCAGAACCTTGCTGTGTCAGAAATACCCAAAAGATGGTTGCTGAAAGTAGCAACATTGAAATGGAGTCTTTTCCAATATAGAATGTTATTACACAGTAGTTCATATACAGAACTATCTTCATGTAAGAGAACAAAAGAAGGGGAATGGTAGTAATATGGGTCTGAAATGGGATGTTTATCTTTTTCCATAAAACACTTGCTAGAGTATGAGTACCATTTGTCACTGAAGTCAGCCACTTTCTCATGAGCTGTCAATATTAGACAATAATGAAAGTATTTTGTTAATGTAGTCATTAAAAAGTGATGAATGGGAGAGGACCTTTAAAACAGGACAAAGCAATAGGAGGAAAGTGGCCTATCTCTTTCTTCCATATCTCCACCATGCTGTATTCTGTCCTGCAAAATAGTGTTTTCTCTTACTTCACCTTTAGGAACAAGAAGGCAACAAATTGGGTTAATTCTGCATTAAAGTGTTTTTTCTCTTAATGTGAATACAACTGAATATAGTTCCCTTGTATGGGACAACACTTTTATTACAGGCAATAATGCATACCTTGAGATATAATGGAACTAAAAACAAGTAATCAAAATGTGCTCTATAGCTGTAGTCTGTCTTCAAGAGAGAGAAAAATTAAGAGTAGACTCTAAAACTCTTGCCTGCGAAGGGTACCACTGATCGTTGAACTTCCTTAAGGTTTGTGTTATATAATTATTGTAGTAATTATGATTTTAAAAGCTAGAAGTGGTGGTTTTGTTATAAGTAGGTGAACTTGAATATTTCAAATCCCTATGGCCATTAATGTGGTGTAGAATACCTAAAGCAGCGTTGTGCATTTAGCACAATCATATTTGGTCAGCGTTCAATATTTTGAGTTGTTATATTCTCAGCATGTGGGAAAAAGTTGCTTTATCTTGTCTTGACAGTTTCACTGAGTTACCTGTTAGTAAGAGAGTAGACTAATATTGTTCTTGGTAGAAGACTTTTGTGCTAGTTACTGAAAGTAGAATGTGATTCAGCTCAAGATACAGACTGTTTAAGTATCGTATAAGTTATGAAGCAGGACAGCGTTCTATAAAATGCGCGTTTCTGTAGTGTTTATTGCATATTTTTTCACCTGTTCATTTATGCAATAACTTCAATGGCATGGTTTTTGTATCAGTATAACATCAAGAGGTTTTGCAATCTTCAGTTAGCCTATATCATGATGCTTATGTAGCGTTTTATGTAGTTGCAGAAATCTTGTTATAAAAATAACTTTTAATATAATTGATACAAGAGTAATTTAATCACATCAAGAGCATAGTTGCTGGGGTTTTATCCTTAGTTCACTCCAAACACTCCAACTTTGTTCTATGATTTCTATATAGTTTGAGTGCTTGTATATGTTTGTGTTCAGTAAAATGCTTGGGGTGCAACTGGAGTCAGGGCAAGCTTGTGGGCTAAATGTAGATAGCCAAGATTTTTATTATAGGTTTATCTCAGTAGGTATGGATGCTTGCTTCCAACATGTGATCATCTAAATAGGTAAAACTGCTAAAGCAAAAATACATGGATTCTGCCTTCTCTGCTGTTAAGATTCAGTTCGATATTTCTGTGACCGGAAGTAAAAACACTTTCCAGAGAGCAGGACTGTTACACACTGTTGTGTGTCATACACAAATCTTAGTTGGTCCAGGTGACTTGAGACTTGATTTGTGAATAGAACTTAATTAACGATATGAATGCTGATAAGCGTGCTCAGTTACCACTTTTGTTGATTGCCTAAACTACTTGTAGTTAGTCACTTCAGACTTTGCCAGTAGAGTTCAGGACTCTCATACTTCTACTTTTAGGTATATCTAGAAAATGAGTAAGGCTTTTACATATGAGTTTGTGTTTGTTTATGTAAGTGTGTATTCAACTATATAAAAAATAACCAGAATTGAAGCTCTTCTTTAAGACCATCTTCTCTTTCCAATCTTTGAATATCCAAAACACGAAATCTGTTGCATGTTATGTTCCTTCTACTCATATCACTTTGGTGTGGGACCTGTTTTATGTGTTCTGGGGACAGTCAGTAATAACTGGTGCTTTTTCTGTATTTTCTAGAAGTTATTAGATCCTTGAGAACCAATGCCAACTGCTTTGTGAGGATTTTGTTAGATATTAAACTGTTAAAATGTTATTAAGGATGCAGAATCCATAACTGAGTTAGAATTAAGGTGTCCTATCTGGCCATGTTTTTCTGAGGAGCAGTTCCTCATTCAATGCAGAAGTTGAGGCTCCAAGAATAAACCTTTCAGTATTTTTTTCTTCAATGCTTCTTCAGGTGGTACTTTCCCCTCCCCGCAACCCCCCGCTCCCCATTTATGTCTACTCGTCTACATACGTTTCCTGTCTCAGAGTCCCTATTTCTTGTTGTGTCCTGCCCTTTTCCTAGTGTACTGTTAGCTGGCTGCTGGGTGTTTAGAGGCAGTTTTGCTGAGAAGTATATTTATGCTGCTTGGGCTGTTAGGAGTTCAACATCTACATGCTCTCTGACCAGGAAGTTTATATATTCCAGTCATTTGTGCAGCCAGCCAGAAATCTTCTGATCAATGAGCTGGCCACCTATGCAGCACATTTGAATGGGTTAACCAGAAAGTAGACGGACACTTGCAGCCTTTTAAAATACTTTGCAAACCATGTGCTGTGCATATTTGCCTTAGGATTTTGTACTCCTTGCTATGGAAATGAATTATTTTATTTTTTTATTATGCAATTCAGAAGTCACCTGCTAACTTCTGATTTGGCACCAGGATGTCTATGCAGCGCAAGAAGTTTAGCGCATGAGCTGTGTTTTGCTGAACTATTTCTCTGTCTCTCCCTCATGCCTTTCTGTTTTGGGGGATTTTTTCTCCATGAACTATTCTGTCAAATGCTAGACCGATGTATTACTCAATTTGTAGTTTCTCAAATTGCCTGTACTGCACAAAAGCTTTTCCACTTTTCTTAAAACAAGAAAAACTTTGATACAGTTCCAAAATTTAAAGGAGATATCATCTTGAACAGACTACACAGGAAAAAAATAAAGTGCATTGTTTGATACTATGTAGAAATGGTGGAATGGGATCTTGCTAAGAGTCTATTGCGAAGTCATATTTCATTAGTAGTTCTTGAAGTTTCATCCGTTTTGTTGCCTTTTTGATAAATGCAGCACTGGGGGACAAGTGGTTGTGACTAGAAAAGTGGAGAAAGAATGACTTAACCCATGCTGCCATCAAAAACTCTATATTTAGAACAACATCCACAGGCAGGCGCTCTGCCGAGATATCCTAACAACTGCATTCACTATAAAATGTATTAAAGGAGGGGCAAAAGTTAGTGGGTTCTCAGTTTGGGCCTGTGCAATTTATAAGAACACTTTGGTAGTGAACAACTTTGCTCACCCAGACTGACAGCTGATTTAAAAACCAGTCATCTAAGCAGCACTGTGCCATCTGGAAGATTTAAACTGCTTGATTCAGCCCTGCTATAGGTACTGGGACATTGGTTGTGTTGCACAAACACCCACCCATACAAACCAGCTCCCCATGCTCAAGGACTGTGTTCGCAGATCAACTTTCCTACAGTGTTTTTCAGAATTAGCGCTGCCTGCTTTGGGTTTTTCTTTAAGTCATGTGCTAGACATCACATGGGAATGCTGTGAAAGAAACAATCACTAATCCTATTATCGCAGGTAACATTGTATTAAATAAAATACTACATTCCTATGATTTTCTGTCTTTTTCACTTGCACCTTTATTTAACTTCTAGAACATGAAGCAGCTGTTAGATAATATGAAGTCATGAGGTCCCTCCTAGAGAAGACCTAATATTTTGTGTCTACTAACACTTAGGTCAGTTTAGTGTATCTGTCATGCAACTCAGTAGTAAGGTTGGGAAGACAGAATTGCTCACTACGTATTATTGTGAAGTTTTGGGTGAGTGATAGGTTTCTCAGAATACCTAGTATTTTATAGCACTTTCTATACTTAGTAAACTCCTCCTTATCTCAGTTGCAGAGAAGATTATACGTGGGAAAAGACCATTATGTAATCTTAAATGTCTTCTACGAAATGATTCAAAATAATTGAAATCTCTGCTTAAGTCATCATGATATTCTAACTTTTAAAGTTCAAAAAAAGAAGGAAAAAAAAAAAAGACAACACCCACCACATCTCCCATTTTGCACTGCTCTCCTACTGTTAATTAAGTGTTTATCATTAAATATGTTTTTGTATACCAGTAAATAATAAGTATTTATGCCTTCCTAATTGAGCCATAGAATCTACCTCACAAGATTAGGCTAGGAGTATGGAAATTCCAGTGACTTGTTTTGTTGTGTTTTTTTTTTTTTTAATCATAAGTAGTACCAGAGTATATGGAATAAGTATATAGCACTTTTGGGTGACTATGGTGTCCTGAGTACACAAAGGCTGCGTACCAACAAGGAAGCCACTGCCTCAGCTGTTGAACATGACTGCAGTGCGTAAGACTGCAAGAATAAATGATTCCTGATGAAGCTACAGAGCACATATAAAACCCATTCTTCGCAAACACTAAGTAAAATACTAGACCACTAGAGTTTCTCTTCATTGTGGATAACTTCTGCAGGTTATCCATCACCATCAAAACTTTCTCATCAGAGTCACTCTGTCACAGATGTAACTTCAGTAACAGTGTGACCACAATAGGAAATGTAGAGCAGGGTGATAAAGTAATTAAATCTTAAATCTGAAATGTCTGCTATTTTAGTACAAAGCTGTAGTAAAGCTTTTCCTGTGAAGGCTAAAATAAAAAAAGTACATCATTTCTTCGCACCATATTTTACTCCTAAAAAAAAGTTACTATAGCAAAACTCTAATGTGATGGGCACATAACAGCATTTTTCAGTAACTTCAGTAAGATGTCATCAACAACTCTTCTTCGTACACTAAAGAGTTTTAGCATCTCATGATGTGTTCCCCATTAAAAAAAAATAATAATCAACTTTCTAACCAAATACTCCTGGAAAACGAAAACACTAATCTTGAATGTGGTTTGTAGTTCTCTGTGTGTGTGCTTCCTTAAGCCTTTGATACACAGGTCACCTATTCCAGAGAAAACACCTGTTCAGCCTTTTTTATGAAGGAAACCCATGTCCAAAATCTGGGACTCTTATTGATGAGAAAAGAGAACTGGGTTCTCAACTTAAGCCTAGTTTCTGCCTTCTTCCTTGGTTATTTATGTAGAAAACTGTCCATAAGTCAAACATAAAAGGTCTTTTACATTGCAAGGATAAAGGGATATTACACAATTCACTGTATAAATTGGTTGGATTCATTTGGATATACACATTGGATTTATTATGGCTAATGTTGATGTAGCAAGCAAAGATAATATGAAGAAAAAATACAAGTAATATGTTATCATTTTATTTAAATATTTACCATTTCATATCAAAGTCTGGTTTTAGGTAGTTAAAATAAGTTTATTGTTACTTATATTTTACTAAAATCTTTCCATATTCGTTCACATTTCGGGAGTCTTTTTAGTGAAAATATCAGCTTTACGATTGTGGTGTTCTGGTGTGGATTTTGTGAACAGGCCATACAGACTTTTCTTAAATGTTTTGTCTAGCAGAAGGATTATAATTGGATCTAAACTACTCTTAGCAGCAGCAAGACAAGTAAGGAAATTTTTCATTTCCACTAGATAGTTTAACCTTGGGCAGTCATTAGTTGTAAGCAGTACATAAAAAATTGGCCTAAAAATGTGATATGGAAGAAAGCAGACAGTCAATATCATCTGGATGACAAAAATGTTTCTTTTCACTGTCCTGTATATTAGATGTTTTTCTCCAATACAGGTATTTTTTTGTATTTTACTCAGATGTTTGTTAAGAGAATAGTATGAGAACAAAACAGTCATAAAAGATGCAAAAAAACATGCAGTGGCAACAGAAGCTGCAATCCTTGTGGTAAATTCACCAATTTCTACCCTAACGTTGTAGCATTTCTGAACATCTTCCATAGCCCTTGCCTGGACATTATATGTTATAGCTATTATCGTTATGCAAAGCACAGTAAGCCATATAATGATGCACAAATATTTAGCAAATTTTGGCTGACGAAACTTTTCAAGTACACATCTGTGAAAGTTTTCATTAACTGATGGAGAGTATTGTGCGTCGCTGTTTTTCTTCAGTGTTGCATACTGACTTAGAGCAGTTGAACATAGAATTGTAATCGTAACATACATACTGACGTGCATAATGAGAGTCCCAGGGTGATTTGCTATTCTACATGCTACAGAATCATATGCCCATTGGTACCCTCTTGCAAAATAGGCGGCCAGAAAAGGCATTGTGCTACATACGAGTAAATTTGCAGCGACAAGGTTTCCCAGGTAAATGTATTGTGTTCTTTTTGTGGGTGCTTGCTTTGAAAATATCCAGGCAGCAAGAATATTTCCAAAAATCCCAGCAGGAAATAGCAAAGAGTAGATGACCGGTAGAGCTACAGTAGTAGCTAACGATGGCTGAAGAAGACATGTTGAATTTCTCATTTATGCTGGTATTTCTTGAATGAATGGTCAGAACTGAAATACAATTAAAAGAGTTACTCTTCTGTAATGTGCATCTAACATCTCTTTTATTCTTTGCTACTATTTTAAATGTCCCTTTGTCTCCCCTAGCTTTCAGTATTGCTAAGTGCTTTTTGTCCTCTGGGGTTATCATCTTGGGTTTGCATGAGGTTAGTGTTTGGGTGTTCTCTTCCACTGAGACTTTGTGGAGAAAAGTTGGCTGATGTTAAACCCCAGAGATTTTACATACATAGAATCTAATAAAATAAATGAGGAAACAGGAGGTTCAAGCTAGGGTCTGACAATAACTTGTGTGCTCTGGGTTTATTTCTCAGTCTTTTGGAACATCTGTAACCTACTTTGGAAACCACTTCTAGACTATTTTAAATAAGCAAAATAATTTCAAAGTAGTACTTGATTTGCAGAAATGCAGGGTATACTGTACCTCCATTTAAGTACAAATTAAACTGTGCATGATGCAGGAATCTGGCTAGATGCATTTGTTTTGTGCTGGTGTCTCTTAATGTTGCTTTGTTCAGAGCTCTACTCTTAGATATACATATTACGTAAACAATTCAGTCTGTATTTTTAAACATATGAAATGGTTGTTGAAAACTGCAATATATTTATTTTTTCCAAGTTCAGTTTTCAATCTTTTCTCCATTTCCAGACTGAAAATAAGAAACCAAAGATCTATACAATGACTGCATATAAAAACTGGCATTTCATCTTACTAACCTGTAGTGAAGAGAGATTTTATTGTTGTACAGATACTATTTTAGTGAAGTGTATCCTAGTTAGCTTTTGTTCCATATAAAATCATATGGAAAAAAATAAGATTTCAAACTTAGACTGATAATGATTATTTTTTTTAATAATCTATAACCAAATAAACTCAGATTCCAAAAAGGATTCAGTGTAGCTATGATAAAAAGCCCAGACACCAAGTTGGTTAGATAGCAAAAAGTTGTAAAAATCATATTTTAAAATTATGATGTTGGCCATGTTTGGCAACTTGCAAATTAAATTAACTTTTATAGCTGTTGCATTTAGTGTATGCTAAGTCCCATATGAATTGTTGAACCAAAAGGTATTAAATTCTTTCATTACAATGAGTTAAATTCACAAAGTAATTGTTGAATGCGATCATTTAGAAGTCTAATGATAATTTTTTTGTGTCAATGACCAAATTTTGTCAGGTGAAACAAAGAAGTAGTAGTTTTAAGCTTACCTATGCAAGCTGCAGGCACCTTCCTTGCAGAGAGGAAATTTTTCTGTCTGATGTCCTTTTTATGTCTACTGCTGCAATGAAAAGGATGATATTTGAATCTGAAAAGCACAGTTAAGAACAATATCTCTCTGACATAAGTAGGTTTTCAGAATGTACACTTTTCTTTTACAGTGACAAAAAGCAGCTAGGCATTTAAAGTTCAGACAAGATGATGATGTCTGTGCAAAAAAGACTTTGAAATTAGGTCAGGATGCAGCTCCATTAGAGAAATAAAAAGAATGAGATAGTGTGGAAGAGTGATTGTAACAGTCCTTTTGGTCATGTAGTTGTGGCACAGAAACACCTTACAATCCTTTATATAGTGCTTTCCTCTTCTGAGGGGTGGAGGGATTGTTGCTGTCATTCTCTATAGGACTGCCCACTTTCCAGAGTAGGGGGGGAAAAAGTTGCTATTTTAACCATGAAAAACTTGTCTTTTCCATGACATTTAACTGTTCTTCAGCTCCAAGAGCTATCACAAAGCTGACTCTGTCCCTGAAGCCCACATGCAATAATACTGTATCCATGTCTGTCCTCATATAAGTGACCAAATGAACACGTCTCATATGTATAGTCAGGAGATGGATTGTGTGGAAGCAATTTACAGCTGATGCATTCCAGGCATCAGTTGGGGAAAACTGACTCCATGTCCAAAAAATAAAGTATTTTATACAAATCATCCAGAAGTGTGCACAAGACAACTTTCCTCCTTGACAGGAAAGGTTTGATCACAGATTGGTCAAGCTCTGTTTAGCTCTGCAGAGTGTGAGACCTTTGAATTTCCTTCTGTCCGATACATCTGTGGTTGTCAGATACAGCTTTTCAACAGCTATAAATAAGTTCCTTTATGAGAACAGAGGAGATACCATATAGAAACTTCTGCAATTTTGGTAAGGTTCTTGTTTTGTTAGCTTTGGTTTATATTGAACCATACACTGTGAGAATCCACCTCAGTAATCTAGTATCAATTTTAATGTTCAATCTCATTATATTTATTTATTTTTTACTAAAATTATGGACATGTATGCTGGCCTACTATTTAGGCTACATAGCTGATCTGTTTTAAGATTTAATTTAAGTGAGGGAAACTTCCTGTGAAGTATTAGTTGTTGGTTTGTAATGTCAGTAATTAGTTTGCATGTACTTTAATTCTTGTTCCTGTTAGATTTAGTTATACCTTGTTTTTATTTTTTCCACTTTTGAATGTATAGTTATATTTAAAAATGTTCTAACAAAAAGAGTCTTGGATTATTTGAATGTTTAATAGTCTCAAGTATTCTCAGAAGTCCTTGTTACTCTGGTGTTCCATCCAGGTTTAGACACAAGAATGCATATCCCAAAAACTGTGAAGAGGAGACATGCCAAAAAATGGTGTGAGCAATTCCAGTTGGCAGGGTTTTTTTTAAATTATTATTTGGTTGGTTATTAACTGTAGCCTGTAGCATTTATAATTCAATGACCATAACTCTTGCTGTAGGAAGAGATAATGCTACGGTTTTTTTTCTTAATTATTGTATGATAATAGATTATTATAGTGAATTGCAGTCTATCAGACTACATTTTGTAACTGATTAATGAGATGAATAACAAAGGAATGGCATATTATACTTTTTAAAAAAACAAACAACCTGAGAAATACAGTCAGAGTTGGTTCTAAGATGTAGTAAGCACCTCCATTATTCTTTTAGTGGACTATTTCCATTCACCTAGCTTATAAATGGCATGGTTTGTCTAAAATATATTTGATGATATTCAAATGGTACACGTGCATCTTTTATGCAATTCACTCTTAAGTTCTTCATAGTGACCTTCACGGGCATTCTTCACCTCAGTTATTTGTATTTTCTGTAGTCTTAAGCCATGATCACTTTCTAATTTATACACATTACTAGATTTTATATACCAGTAAGCAGCGTATCATAGAATGGTTATGTTGCATTTGCCATTGTGTGCAGGCAACTTATTTTGCAGTTCCAAAGCAAAAAAACAGGGAAATTCCCAGTGGTGAAAGGTATTTCAGTCAGCCATTTATAACCCATACCTAGCATGTTATGTAATATAATCATATATGACAGAGTGATCCACTTGCAGGCTGCCTGGCCTCTTCCTCTCCCCTCTGCCTGCTTGAGATGAGAGAAGACAGCCCAGTCAACCTCAGATCTCCTTGTGCCTGTCACAAACCAAACGGAGAAGTGGACTGTTCCTGCTGTGCAATGGAGTACATAACGTGTTAGCAGCAGTTGCCCCTTGTAGGATGGAAGAAGGCAGTAGCTCAGTTCCCTCTGCCTCCTGGAGCAGCCCTGCTCTCTGCTGTGGAAGGCCCAAGGGATGCACTCAGTCTCTGCATCTTGAAGGACGGAAGGCAACTGCTGAAGATAGGGCACAGAAAAGTGTGCGTCCCTGGGTATGGCTGCCATGGGTGTTGAGGATGAATGATACTGAATCAATGTATAGCATGCAGCAGCCTTTAACGTGAGATTTAATATCATGTACTTTGAATTTGATCTACTCTATGGAATTTAATACCAAGATAAGTCTCCAAGATGCACTGGCTACTACACAAGTGCAATCCATATTTTCTTTCAAAAAAAATCATTTACCAAGTAGCTTGCCTAGAACTTTGACTTTTGGTGCTTAGTTTTATTGGGGATTTTTTTTCTTTAAACATTAAAATTGAAAGGTTTTCTGACCACATAAACTCTTAAGACAGATGCACTACATGGTAACCATTTTCATTTGGACATCTCTATCAGGAGAGTTGTTGCAGACCACCGTGGTTCCTCTCTGCCTGCTCATCAGCTTTCCATGCAGAGGTGACCCAACATGAGCGTAGCTCTTCTCCTGACTTGATAAAAGGAGAATTTTAGCTATAGTCAGTATATATATTAATATTGTAAGAAGTGCTTATCAAAGCAAAATCATCTAAGCTCATGCTTAAATCTGCTCTAGTTAAGTCAAGTACTGTGCTGAATCAGTGAAGGTAAAATAGTTGGCAGGTTTGAGCTGCGTCTGTGTTTGCTGTTCAGTAATGCTGTTCAGATTTATTTTCACCAGTTTTAGAACTACCCTTGTGGTTCAGCGAAGTAGACCCAGAATGAAAGTTCTTATGTTGTTTGATGAATTACAAGTGTATGCAGTATAACTCTTTTGCCTCATTAGGGTTATAGAAGTGGGGGTGTATTGCACTCATGGCTTCGATTTCACAGGCTCTGGGTAGCTCTTTTACATAGACAAAACACAAGCGAAACAATGTCTTTTAGGCAGGAAAACTTAGCTTGAGGTTGCCAGTACAAAAATAATCTTCCAATATTTTTATACTTCGGGTCTTTAATGCTAAATAGTTTGTATTTTTTCCCCAATGTCGTTCTTTGTGCAGCTCCCAGAGGTCTCTTTAACTGTATTTGCTTCTAAAAAAAGCATTGGCTGTGTATTGATCATGATGATTTTTACTTTTAACTTCAGAAATCAGTTTTTAATGTGACAGCTGTGTTGATCGTAGTAGTCAAATGGGAAGCTTTCTCTGTGGTTTTCTGCACTGTACTATAGTCTGTGTTTTTTCAAGTTAAATATGTTTGTGTATAACAGTTTTTTGGCTTTTCCAGGTTCTTCTTAGCCTCTATGAAAATGCAGAAGTAATAAAGCAAAAATAAAAACCTAAAACATGGCAGTAAAAGCAAAACTGATATTTAAAAGGTAGATTCGGTTGGCTGCAAGCTGCGGAGTTCTGGCTGCAAAATTAATTCCTTGCTGATGAAGAACATTTCTGTACCCCCTGACAAAAATGTTCCTGTCTTTCAATCAGACTTTTAGTTTGTTGTTGATCATGCTTATGTTAACATCTTTACCCAGTGAGAATTTTTGTGGAAGGAATAGCAAGCATATTTTTCTTTCTAAAGCAGTTATTTATCATAGAATCGTAGAATGGTTTGTATTGGCAGGGACCATAAAGATCGTCTAGTTCCAACCCCCCTGCCATGGGCGGGGACACCTCCTACTAGACCAGGTTGCTCAACGCCCCATCCAGCCTGGCCTTGAACACCCCCAGGGATGGGGCATCCACAGCTTCTCTGGGCAGCCTGTTCCAGTGTCTCACCACCCTCGGTGTAAAGAATTTCTTCCTAATATCTAATCTTAATCTATCCTCTTTCAGTTTAAAACCGTTACCCCTTGTCCTATCACTACAGTCCCTGATAAAGTCCGTCCCCACCTTTCCTGTAGGCCCCCTTTAAGTACTGGAAGGCCGCTATAAGGTCTCCCTGGAGCCTTCTCTTCTCCAGGCTGAACAACCCCAACCCTCTCAGCCTGTCTTCAGTAGGAGAGGTGCTCCAGCCCTCTGATCGTCTTTGTGGCCCTCCTCTGGACCCGCTCCAACAGGTCCCTGTCTTTCCTCTGTTGGGGGCCCCAGAGCTGGACACAGTACTCCATGTGGGGTCTCATGAGAGCGGAGTAGAGGGGCAGAATCACCTCCCTTGACCTGCTGCATTCTAATGCAGCCCAGGTTGCTGTTGGCTTTCTGGGCTGCAAGCGCATATTGCCAGCTCATGTTGAGCTTCTCATCAACCAACACCCCCAAGTCCTTCTCCTCGGGGCTGCTCTCGATCCATGCTCTGCCCAGCCTGTATTTGTGCTTCGGATTGCCCCAACCCATGTGCAGGACTTTGCCCTTGGCCTTGTTGAATTTCATGAGGTTTGCATAGGCCCACCTCTCAAGCCTGTCCAGGTTTCTTTGGATGGCATCCCTTCCCTCCAGTGTGTCAATCATACCACGTAGCTTGGTGTCGTCGGCAAACTTGCTGAAGGTGCACTCAATCCCAACATCCATGTCACCAACAAAGATGTTAAACAATGCTGTCTGTGGCTTGAGAGTTCTATGAAGAAGCTGGCCTTGCTTTCTAATGAGTGCAAAGGTCTACTGCCCCTCTCTGTAGGCAAACTTAAAGGAACCAGGACTCACCATTTACAGACCACAGAAAGATAACTTTTAAAGGTAGTATGTACTAGAATATATTATTGTGGTATATTTTAAGTAATTGATTCAGCTTGTTAAAACATAGATTTATAAGTAAACCCTATTTTTG
This sequence comes from Charadrius vociferus, assembly GCF_000708025.1. NCBI lineage: Eukaryota > Metazoa > Chordata > Aves > Charadriiformes > Charadriidae > Charadrius > Charadrius vociferus. The sequence goes on along the minus strand of NW_009660387.1, from coordinate 434,692 downwards.
GTCCTCGTTTTGTTTCTCACTTTGCAGTGCTATGATACACAATTAGCTATTTCTCTACCATTCATGTTCTTATTTCAGCACTTCCTGCTGTAACTGTGCAGTTTGAATGTTAAGGCTTTTTCCAGCTTCATCCCTTGACCCCAGTTATTCTCACTCTCATGATGTCTGTGAACAACTCCTGTGCAAGGATTTTTCCTACCTATTCACTCTACAAGCAGTGGATGGTGACAGCTTTGTAGCACCTGCTCCATTCTCTTGGATTCCACAGAGCCCTCAGTAGTTGGGATTTTGTGTAAGGGATGGAAAAAAGGCTGGCAGTGCTACAGAAAATACATTGAAAATATATTTTGGATTGGTGGAACGTTATCAATGTGTTTTTTTCTCTGTGTGCTTTATTTGTACTGTGCAACACAACTTCCGCCTCTCCACCATCATCCTGTGCTTTCAGAGAGTATCAAACTAAAGCGTCCATATGTAAATTTTCCAGTTCCAGGAATAATGTGGCTCGTTTATCAGTGATATAAGTTGCACTCCTCTTTTATGGTTTCATTGACTGATGTTGCAAGGGAAGTTGTTCAATTGAATTTTTCCATGTTGTGTTATCAAAACAATTTATATTAATTTGCCCTCATGAAAAAATACCAATTTGCAGGTTAAAACTGTAAGTACAGTTAATTGCTGTGTAAAAATGAAAGTTGATGTTGTGGTTTAACCCTGGTAGGCAGGTAAGCCCCACACAGCCGCTTGCTTACTCCCTGTTAGTGGGATGGGGAAGAGAATCGGAAGGGTAAAAGTGCGAAAACTTGTTTATGATTTCTGTCTCTTCCCCCTCGTGTTCTTGTGGCTGCTCTGCTGCAGAATAGGCTGCTTCTTCTGATGCTCCCTCCTGCTCCCTCTAACACACTCTGGTCACATCTGTTGTTATCTTGAACCTTTTGAGCACCATATTGGGCGCCAAAAAGTGGTGTTGTGGTTTAATCCCAGGAGGCAGCTAAGCCCCATGCAACCACTCACTCCCCTCCAGTGGGCTGGGGGGGAGAATTGGTAGGGTAAAAGTGAGAAAGCTCATGGTTTGAGATAAAGAGAGTTTAAGAAGGTTGATGAAAAGAGGAGGAAAAAAAAAAAAAAACAAAAACAAAACCAAGAAAAACAAGTAGTGCAAAAACCTCAGTTGCTCACCACCAGCTGACTGATGCCGAGCCAGTTCCTGAGAAATGGCAGCCCTGACAAACTTCCTCCCCGGCTTTTATTGCTGAGTGCGAGGTCCTGTGGTGTGGGTTATCCCTTTGGTCAGTTGGGGTCAGCTGTCCCAGCTCTGTCCCCTCACAACTTCTTGTGAATCCCCAGCCTGCTCGCTAGTGGGGTAGCAAGAGAAGCAGAAAAGGCCTTGACGCTGTGCAAGGACTGTTCTGCATCCCTGTGTTATTGACACTGTTTTCGTCACAAACCCAAAGCATAGCCCCATACAAGCTACTGTGAAGAAATTTAACTCTATCCCAGTACAGCTGTTTAGTCAAACTAGGTACACTTTGATATGTTTGTGATTCAAGTTATCAACTTGTATCTGGCAAACAGTTTTGTTTCTTAGCTTATGTTCTCCATTCACTTTAAGGAATATATGTATGGGGATATAGCTATTAATGTATTTGTCAAGTCCAAGAGGTATACAAGTGAGTAGCCAGCATGTATATTTTATATGTATTTATAACTAGCATTTATTCTAATGAAGAATACGCGCTGCTTCTTACAGAGTAAAAAAGAGGTGACATTTTGGTACACCAACTGAAATTTGAGGATGCGTTGTAGATTTGAATAAAGAAGGAAAATGAGGTTCATTTGGGTTACGTAGAGATGTGTGTTGACTTAGCCTCTGCTTACAGAAAGAACAGTAAACAGAATTATTTTCATGTTGAAATTCAGCTAAAGACTCAACTAATTGCTATAGTTGGCCCTTAGGAAGCACTGCTAAGACGAGAAGGAAGAGACACTATTAAAGTGACTAATTATATGATCGTTTGACATGTCACAGTGTAACTTTCAGCAGACCTCCCAAGATGCTTCAGGACTGTTTTCTGTTCAGTAATACTGGTTTGCACAGCCTGGCATTTTACCCTCAAATTTGGGAAAATTGATTGCAGACAAAATTATGGAAGAATGAAATTTTTTTTTACAAAATAGTAAAGATACCTGCTTTCGGGTTTTGGTCAGTAGTAATTGTTTCCTACATGACAGTGCTGTCTAGTTTCATGTCCCTTTTTGAGCCACTTGGTACGTCCGGCTTTTAACATCTTGAAGCACTGATTTACATATTTGTGGAAATCCATGAGTGTTTCCACTTCTCTGGTTGCTTTTGGGGGTTATTTTTGCAATCTAACTGCTACTCCCTTAAGGTCACACTCTGACAAAGATCATACAGTCATCCCTGTTCCCCTCTTCTGTGCCATACCTGCTGTTATAGACTTGTGGTTGCTTTCAGATTTTCATTTCAGAGCTGAAGAGTTGATTTATTTAATGCAATCTGTACAAAATCTGTATCATCTAAATTATACAATAGCACAATGATGAGTTCTCAGTTCTTTCCTCCTAATTTTAAGTCTGATTGCTTTTTTATTGTTGCTGAGTAGAGAGTTATATCATAAACTTTTTTAAGGTTTGACTACTCTGAATAATTGTGTGTTGTTTGAAAACTGTCATCTCCTTACTCATTCCAGATTGTCAAACGTGTTTGTAAACGTATATATTTGCAGATCCTTGTTGAACATCATGAAGAAAAGAGACTATGTATTTTTAAGCTTGCTTTCTGATTTTTAACCAGTTCTAAACCAAGAATTAACATCTAACATCCTAGAGTTTCTTAGAGCCTTTAGTAAGTGACTTTGCTGCAGTCCAAGTACACCATATCAGCTTTATCCCAGTGGCTCTCAGCTCTTCCAGAGAACTCCTTTGTTATTAATATTTTGGTACATGGCTTCTCTCAAACAAATCTATTCACTTTTCCCTAGGATACCTTATATGCCCAAGCTTGCCTAATTTTATCTCTGTAGGTGCTATGGGTTTGCCTAATACGAATATTAGACTGTAGCTCCTGAAGATTTAAAAGATTTAGGTTATATTTGCTGCTTGTGTACAGAGGCTGGTTTAAGCAATAGATTATCCGGTATGAAAATGCTTTTGAAACATATTAATGTCTAGCATGTTGTCCTGGGAAAGTGTTACTCTTCAATACCTCTTCAAAAATATTTTTTTTGAAACCTTGTCTGCTGATCCTGTGCACAGCTTCCTTGGTGCTCCTTCTCTACAATCTGTAAAGAATGGCTGTCATGTAGAACACATCTGATCTATGCAAATAACTATGGGTGTTAAAGGCTTTCGTCTTGAAGAAAACACTGACTAGATTTCACTGTTAAAACTATTAAAAACAAAAAAAAACCATGTTATACTATTCAGAATCTTGAACTTGTTCTGCAAGACTGTTTTCCTGTTGTCCTTTTAATGTATTCATTTGCTTACAAAATAATATTACAGTCACTAAGTAAACATTACATAATTTACAAAAGTATGCCCAGAATACTAAGGTGGTCTGGTTTTTGTCCTGTGGACACATTTCTATTTGCCTTTGGCTTTAGAAGTCAACTTCATTTGTAGCATTGAAGCCCTGTACTATTACTTGGTCTTCAGAAGAGACTCGAGTCTGTTTTTGCAATCGTGCAGTGTTCATGAATTGCAATCCTTGTAAGTGAAAATTCTGGTTTAAATGGAACACTTTCTTCAAAAGAATTTTTGAATTCAACTTTTATTCAAGCCCTACCATGTCATTCGAGTCCGTCCTGTCCCATGTTCCCCACTACCCCCAGCCTGCTGATCAGTGTCATCAATCAAGTACTCAATGTAGAATAAATATAGGCAAAGAAAGAGTGATGAGATAATGTATATATCTTGTAGAATGATGGATTATAAACTCCACTAGATTTACCAGAGTTGATGTAACTATGCAGAACTACTATACTGCATAGGAGAATTGCAGAGAAAAAGCAACATGCCGTTCCTTGCACTACACAAATACAGAGCCAAGACTGTTCTTGCTTCAGTGTACATATAATAGGATGACAAGATGACAGATGAAAGATCGTGAAAAAATATAATGCAATTATTGTGAGAATCAAACAGAAATTATTTTAAAATATCTTAATTGTATGCTGAAATGTTTAAGAAAAAATGCAGTTACCATTGCACTTTTATGAAAATTACATTTGTAGGAATCTCTCTCTTGAAGATGAAGAAACCCCATCCTTTTTTGTTTAAAAAAAAAAAAAAAAAAAATTAAAATACACTAGCTAGTCATTGTAATTTGTTTAACATGTTTATATGCAGTTTCACCAAAACTGAACGGAGTAAAATCGCATAAAAATGAATCCAAACTATATCTAGCAGAGGTGAAGTATTATGTTTACTTTGCTCAGTAGCTTCTGTAAAACCAGAGTATTGTACAGGATTAGTAAAAATCCACAAGTTTTGACACAGATTTGGCATAAAATTCACATGATCCATCAGATAAGTTACTTGTAGTTATATTAAACCCAACTTCTTTACACCAGGTTACTTGAACAATATTGCTTGTATGTGTGCAGGATAATAAATCCTTATTTTATGGAGCTTAACAGCTAGCATCTAATTCGTTCACCTTTCTGACCTGTCATGCCAGACATTTAAGTTGTTCTTGGTATAAGGGCCTCCTTACTCGTATTTGGGTCTTACAACCCCCACCTTCAGCCCCCCTTTTTTTAAACTATGTTACAGTTTGAAATTTTTGTTTGTGCCTAAATACATGAAACTGGTTTTAATCTGAGAACCCCTTAGTTGTATCTATGGGACATTGCTGTTACATTGCTCTTTACATAGCATCAGCAATTATCAAGATTATTTTAGTCACGTGAAAAGAGGTTTGTGCCAGGGAGGAAGCGTGCAGCTGAAATGTGTGGCGTTGGAAATCAGTGACTGAGCCTGAGCAAAGATCAGAGCTGATAAATCAGGTGTTCACAAGAGCTAATTTTTCTATTCTGCTCTGTGCGCTCAGTTCTGTGAGTTTATTTTCCTCATTGAACTACTTTGTGTACCTGCAGTCACCAAATTTGTCAGAGTTTGGAGGAAATCTTAGGTAATTGAAAACACCCTTCTTCAAGTTCTAATTTTCCAAAACCATTGCTTAGTTTTCCTCAGGTGTTCAACCTTGACATTCATTAAAATGTTGAAAATATATGAGGGGCTTAGGAGGCTTTAATGTTTTAATTTTTTGCTGTTTAATAAAACAAAGTATATATTCTGTAATTATAACTGAATTAATGGCAATTGTATTCCTCACCTCATTTTTAAGCCACATGTGTTGCTAAAATCTCAAATATTTTATTGGAAAAAATACTTCTGTAAATGTAGTTAAAATGTTGATATCTTTTTAAACATGTTAAAACAGAGAAATACATAAAATATGTAATGTGTTCTATAGCTCTTTCGAATAGGATACAATTCATGTTTTGCAAAATTCATCTATTATTTACATACACAAGTTGGTAATATTAATGTCTATATACAAGATTCCTTATACAGGTTCAAACCACTTAGTGGAAATTTCCTTAAAGAGTTAGTGTTCTAGTTTAGCCCAGCAGATAACGTCTGGAACTTCCTATTTTGTTTTCCTGGATACACAAGAGCAAAATACTTCTGAAAAGTTACTTCTCATTTTCACAAACAGAAGTAAGACTTCTCATTTTCTAACAGGAAGAAAGAGGCAGGATTAGTAGCTGTGCAGTATTGCATTTGGTACATCTTAAATTGTTACCCTGGAATGACAGAGAGAAGCTAGTATCCATTCATTTAAACAATCAAATCAGAGACTTCTTCTTTAAAGAACTTGAGTGGGGAGTAGTCGTAGATAATCGCTCTTGTGTATATTGTCCAAGTTTTATTTCTGACGTGCTGTCCAGAGTTAGGCTTGAATCTCCATGGAGTCTTCTGCAAATAAGTTGGAATACAGTTTTACGGACACTTCTGGACATTAGGAAATACATAACTGGGTCTAAGCAGCTGTTAAAAGATGAAAATATGAGCATCACCTCATTGCATTTGTGAATGATTTCCTGCCAATAACAAGATGGATTTTGTAACTGTGATGTAATGTAGGCAAACCGGAACACATGGTAAGGAACAAAACAGATGGTGAAAATAATGAGTACAATGAAGGAATTCCTTGCTGTCTGGGTGTATTTTCCTGCATTGGGGAAATTTGCTCTTTTCTTTGAAATTTTCAGAAGGTTCTTGGCAATTTTAACATATGAAAGTATCAAAAGGAAAAAAACTATCCAAAAAATTACTACAATAATGTAATTTAAAATTGCTTCTGTCTTTGCATTCTGTTTATTTCGGTAGTGAAAGCACATAGTAGAATTGCTGTCCTCACTCTTAAAGAAAGATGGTGCAACTACGATTATAAATCCTGTTAAAGCAAGTGCCCACACCATGCAACAAATATGTATGCTTCGTGTGGTAGTTAACATTTTAGGACGCTTAATGGACTTATTTATTTTTATATAACGATCTAGACTAATTAGTCCCAACAGTACTATGCTAATATACATGTTCATATAAAACAGAGTTCCTACAATCTTGCATAAAATCAGTCCAAACATCCAGGTGTTTTCCGTAACGTGATAGAGTATTCGGAAGGGAAGACAGAAGATCAGCAGAAGGTCTGCAATGGCTACATTTAGCAAGTAAACTTGGATAGAATTCCTTTTCTGATGAATGCAGAGGAAAGCAAACAGGGCTACAATATTTCCAACCAATCCAATTACAAAAATAATGGAGTAAAAAACTATTAAAGCAAGTGACAGTGAGTTGTCATCTAAGGAACAACTGTCATTGTTTTGAATTTCCGAGGCATTTATGGATAGGTTAGTTTGGTTACTCCAGAAGACTTCCTTGTGTGGCAGAGGGCTCAGTAAATCAGCTGAAGCTGCAGCCATCATTTGTGATGATTTTTTAGCTGTTCTGTAGGGATGCAAAGAGAATTTTCTTACTTTATTGCATACAGTCTTATGTGATATAAACATAAAAGGCAATAACTAAATAAGGTAAATGCACTGAAGTATTGCAGTAGCAGACTAGAAGAAGGACTTTCAGCCAGATACCACAATACAATGTAAGTCTAGACTAGTTGGTTCCTTATTTTTCTTCATGTGAAGTAGGCAAGAGCAGATGGTACAGAGCACTCACACAGATAACTATTTTTGTAATTACATCTTTATTACTGCCTTCTATTGTTTTAAAAATCAACTATTATGTTTTGCTGCAAATTTTAGAAATTTCATTTTTTTGTTTTATCTAGAGTACAGATAATTTTTTTTAAGTTCTAATGTTAGGATTCTGACATAGAAAATGTTTTCATTAAGATGCAAAAGAGGGCAAGCATAGCTAAGTGAAGTATTCTTGGTGTTGATACAAAGTACATAGAAATAGACCAAAACAATTCTAAACTCATCAGTATTAATTTTTAAAAAGTACCCAAGATCTCTTGCCTGCAAGTCTCTAGTTTTCAGTTATAAAAGCAATTGTAAATTAATATCTCTTTGGCTATGTAATCTGTTATAAGTACACTGGGAGTCAGTACTATTACAGTAGCTTATTTTTAATAATTCATATCTTCATGCAAATGTAAGTATTTTTTCCTTCTCTTGACTATTCAAAAATCAATATTGTGCAAAGAAACCAGTATTAGCTGGAAACCGCATTAATGCAGTAAAAGATTGATTTCACATCTTCCTTGTTGTTGTTGTTGTGTCAAAGTTTTTAATTTTGCTAACCTTATTTTTGACCAGGAAGGTACAATCCGGAAGATAAAAGTCAGCTTTGACCAAAGAAGAAAAAGCAAAAAAGTGTGTTGTTAGGAGGGTAGAATCACAATGAGTTGTTTAGAGAGATGCTTAACACTGACTAGTAATGATAGGACTTCTGTCCTTGATTAGTATGTCATAGCAATAAAAGATTCCATAAATAAGTTTATTTAAATTTTTTTTAAGGGGCAGTGTTTTTTCCCCTAATCTCACAAATTGGTTTTGATACTTGGAACTTAGTGTCTAACAACATTAACAAGAACAAAATAACAAAATGTGCATGCTAGGTCTTAAAAATGCAAATTTACATTTAAAATGTGTAATATAGCTACAGCAGTGAAAATGGCAGCATTTTAGGTAAAATTCTTAGTAAGACCTAACCTACATACAGAATTTATGTTATTGAAAGTTTTAACATCCTACATTGGCTGATCTTACAATTGCATTTAATTCGTACGATAAGTTAGTGGGGTTTTTAAAATATTTCTGGTTTCATATTTGTCATTTCATATTGTCAGGGCAAGAAGTAATTTTAAAAGTTTGTTTAAAAAAACGTGATGCTTTCAAATACATCTTGAAACCTGTCTACTACTATAATTCCTTGTTTATGTTGCTTTTCTAAAAAAATGCTTGACACCATGACTTGCATAAGTAGTGACAAGTTTTAGGTCAATGAGAGAAATATTAATTCTGCTGCAGATACATTAGAAACATAACTTTTAGCTATCATTAAGTTTTGTCATCTGTAAGCAAGCAGGAATTTTTTAATGCTTAAACATAGTATATTTAATTAAGACAGGGTTTAAAGGTCAGTAGTACGTTTGCAGTTAAGGGAAATTTTAATAGGAATTTGTGTTATTGTAGTTTAAATATAAAACAAGCCACTTACCATTTATATCTTAAGAACTTCTGCTGATTTTCAAAACTGCTGGTGAAGACGGGGAAGAGTAACGTGCAAGTCCTCTTGTTAGAAAGCTAAAGCACCAGCTTCTCTATGAAAGTGATGAGAATCAGCTGACACAGTACAATTAGCAACAAGGGGAAGTTTACCTAGTGTTGCAACTGTTTTTTCTTTAAAAGATATTTTTAATAACAAAACTCAGGCTATTGAAAAGATCAATTTTGCTGTTAATTTAGGCTTTTCTGGGAGAGGTTCTATGTTAAAGTTTTCTATGAGCTTCACTCTGAATTGGAGATTTGGATCTTTTTCTCAGAAACTTTGTTTCTGGTGAGCTGTGTCAGTGACTTCCTTTTTGGATGACAATTACGTTGGTACAGCTTGTCTTCTTTTTAATACTGTCATGGAACTAGTATCACTTTTTCAAATGTAGGGTAAAGAGAAATCAACATCACACTGAAATGGTACATTGCGCTTATGTTGGTGTAGTTCTCCCCTATACCTTCCTCCTTGCCTGGGGTTAGAAATTTGAGGTTGATCTTTTTCACTAGAAATGAGAGCAGTGATAACATGTGAAAGTGCCAAAGTGTGCATCTTAACAATTTCAGTAAGGCAGAAGTGAAATACAGTATGCAAAGATAATACCACCTGGTAATACTATTTTAAAGAGGATGTAAAGGAGTGAAAATTACATTCATAAATTGCAAATTTAAAAACGAATTCTACAAGTCCTGATATAAGGTAGCCTAAATTTAATGATCATCTCAAGAACATTGTCTTGGCTTCATATTCTCCTTAGCATTTGAAATGAGAATTTCCATGTTAACTTGCTTAATACATCATCTGCTTAGGAATCAAGCTTTTATGGGATTCTGCAGATTTCAGTTAGAATTGTAAAGAGGCTATGCATTCTTATGTGAACCTGCTTGTCCTCATACAATTAAAATTTTTTAACAGAAAACATGGGTGGTTACAGATTATGACTTTACAGGTAGTCAGATTGAGCTTGTTGTAGCTCCTTTGCACAATTTTGCATTCCTAGTTTTGTAATTTAACCAGTAATGTATTCTCAAGAAGCAGCATACAAATTTGACATTCTTCCTTTTAAATAATATGGTTGACTGCAAAGGGAGGCTTTGAGTAAGTGTAAGAAGTCGTTCTGTATTAAATGCAGTAGTTTGGCTATGTGAATTAAATATTAAATTGTGTTCTAATAGATTTTGTCTGCATGTTGCTTCCTTCTACATCAGTCAGTATCCATCCAAATTGCTGTGTAATATTATTCCATTTTTATACGTTACCCCTCACTCCTGTCAGTGGAAAGACTGTGGAAAATCGAATGTATGGAACACTATGCCTGAAATCCAGTTTAGAAACCTAAACAATTTCCTCCCTCACTGGAATATTTATTAGAAACATCACAGGGATGTTTCTTTCTTTTCTGTAGTTAGAAAGTGATCAGTGAATTCTGTGATTAAGGCTCAAAATAGTGTTTTATGTTCTATATGAAGGATAAGATCCCACAAAGTGTATCATAAGCAGGATGTTTCTGCCAGAGAATTGAAACAGTGTAAGGCTTAAGGGTAAAAGGTGAAAAGAAAAAGTAATACCAGGTAAGAAATTATAGGTGTTAATTTTTATCTTCATTTTATTATTATTATTTCACTCTGTGCTCCTTGCGAGTTCTGATAAGTCCTGAAAGGATTTTGCTGTGTCTGGGACAATTGAAATGGAAGCCAATGAAGAAAGAGCAGTTCATGCCAGGAAAAAAAAAAATTGAAACTAAGCAATTCTTTCCAAAAAAAAACCCGCGAAAAATTCTAGCTTCTGTTTGCAAGTTTATGAAAACAAGTTCTTAAATGCAAATAATGTAATAATTTGTCTGGGTTTTTGTCTTTTCAGCCACACTGTGTACTGCTTGCCTCAAAAGAGAATTCAGCCCCAGTAAAGCTTGGTGGCTTTGGGGTAGCAATTCAGTTAGGAGAGTCTGGGCTAGTTGCTGGAGGTAAGAAATTTTCCTTCAAAGTTATGTAATGTTGTGCATGTTGTACTGCAGAGTTCTGTTCTTCTGACACAGCCCGGCCTGCAAAACAAAAGCTCAAAAATAATCTTGCGCTAAAGACTTAGTTAACATTGTAAATGCACGGAGTTAATGTAAATTGCTAATAGAATGTAACATTGTTGTGCGTACATGTCCTGAGTATTAAATTCCTCTAAATGTTACTCAACAGGAGATTATGCTGGTTTGATCAAAATAAAATTGAAAAAAAAAAAGCAAAGAATTTTCCATTTTAATACAATCTTTGGCACAATTCTTCCATGCTTGACAAAGCAAATCAAATGAAAATGCTATCAGGATTGAAGTGTATGTGAAAGCGATTGAGTAAGGACTTACTACACCATCCTCAATGCTCCCCTGTGTTTCTTAGGCAATTTCTGTCAGAATGCTACGCTGTTTAATAGCAAAATCTTACTAATTTTCACATGTGACTCTTTTCTGTGTTTTAATATTTCATTGTAATTATTGCATAAGACATCAAAATCTTGATACGTATGTATATTTTTTGACTAAGTGTGTTTTGTTTTCTGTGGATTTTATTTCCTCTAGCTGCCTTCCATATTGTTCCAGACAATAGGGTTATGCTTTAATCAGCCTGCACAGATGAAGACCCAATCAATTTTCTGATGCTTTCATTGCCAGAGTAGGAGATCACAATGAAAGATTTTGTTAATTTTACGTTTTTTTCCCTTCAAAATGAGTAACTTCTCTCAGTACCATGCTTTTTCAAAAACTTAGATTTCCTAATCTAACTACTTAAAGGTCTGTGTCAATGTGGCTTTTAAATGTTCTTTAAAATAAAAGGCAAATCCAATATAAGCATACCAACAGCTTCCATTCTCTTTCCAGATATTGCTAATACTCTGGAAATATCCAGGTATCTTATTACCTAGAGACCTAGATACATGTTTTCAAAGAAAATACCCTTTCAGTTAAGCTACTGTTGTTTCCTTAATAAAAGGGTCACTCCTTTCTTAACTTTTCCTTTGTTTCTCAAATTTTCTGTACCTCGGCCACTGCTTTTTTTTAGTGATAGTTCCTACACTTTTCTTTAGGATTCTCCTTTTTCTTCTTTATATTCTAACTGAGCAACTTCATCTATTTCTTGTGGTTTAGTTACTCTTCTGGAGGTAGTCAGATACAGTGTACTTTCTTTCAGACTACTAGCTGTCTCACAAGAAAGTTCAAGTTCAACTTGGGAAAAAAATCCAGTGTTTTTCCCAAAATCTATCACGTCCTTCTTTTCCTGTTACCATTCACTGTTCTGTGATCCCACTCATCATTCATGTGCTCAACCTCCATGCAGTTATCAGTGCTGGTCTACTCTTTCCTTTTCTATGTAAAAATGTTTTCATTCCTTTCTGATTCTGTTTGCAGTACTTGTAGAAGCTTCTTTCTTAAACCTCATCAGTATAGTGCTTCTCTGTATCTGTATCTTTTGCCTCATCCATGTCACCTTCTGCCATATCAGTCTGCCTTCATTTTTTTTTCCCCTTGCTCTCAACTGTCATTTCCAATTTGTAGCTTTTGTTAGCATTTGTTACTTTCAGCTTCAAATTCCTCTTGCTTTCAGTGATGCCCAGAATAATTCCACTTTATTTAAATACCATGGAAGGTCTCAATTCTACTACCTGTTTGAAGCTTTCTCCTTAACAGGCTCCTTATCTCTTCTTTACATCTCTTTCTTCTTATCTCTTTCGTCTTCCATTCCAGTCTTTCTACCACAAACTACACATGTTATCTGGCAGTTCTTTTCCCTTCCAGAGTCCTAGCTGAAGGCATATTACTAGACAGTCCCCTACACAGCACTTGCAAGATTTTATTTCTTCAACTTTACAGTATCATCCCATATATGTTATATGAAAGTTAACAGTACTGTCTGTTTGAACTGGGCTATGAATTTCTTGTAAAAAAATTCTTTATCTATATATAGTTAAGTTATCCATATGGTTAAGTTTTGTTTTGTATTGATGATGAAATACAGGCACTACTTATTTCTCAATTGTATCCTCAATGAAATAGAAACTCTCCTTTATATGAGCAGTATAATAACCAACCTGTCCAGTTTCACGTTCTTTTTCTAAGTTTTAGTGAAAAAACATTGATTTCAGCTTAACATAGTCAATTATTTTCCTTTCAGCATGGCAATTCCTGTATTTGGTGGTTAACACATCAAAAAAGAAGTTCCCTACTAAATAAAAGCTATTATGGCGTTAAGGATCTCTTACTGACCCTAAAACATCCTGTGCTTCTAACCCATTTCAGTGCTCAGGACACCTTAAAATTTTTACAATACTGAGAACACACTGCCTTACACTTACAGCAAGTGCAAAACTTACTGATCTTTTTGTATCTAGGTAATGTGTATTACCACAATACCCTGGCAGAATATACTCATTACTAGTGTGAACCCTGTGTAGATGACCATGGTGTTCAAGAACAAAAAATTTTTATCTTTCCTTATTTTATGGTACTAGGAGTAGTTTACCTTTTAAACCAGAAAAGGACAGCTTTCCTTTAGAAAAAGAATGTCGGCATTGAAAGTAATGCAACTGTAGTAAAGTTCAACTGATAGGACTCTTCCCTTCATCTTGCATAAAACCCCAGCCGTTATGCAAAAGCTCAGCAATATCTATGATGGTCACTCTCTTCTGTGGTAGTATTTTTCTCCTAAAATAGCAGTTGCTATATCTAAAACATTCAGTTGTTACCACTGTTCTAAAAAAATTTTTCTTGCTTTCATGCATTTGTGTTTGTGACATTTTTCTTACCTTTTTACATTGACACACCTGTGCTTGACAAGACCAGATTGTGTGTAGCCCAGGAGAGCACAAATGGAAGGGAATTTTCTTCCTCAATGTCTTCTAAGCCTGCCTTCTAGGGCACAGCTGTTGCTTTGTTTGGGACTATGGATTTTTTTAAACTTGAAAAAAGACATCTTTTTTCCAGTGTGCATAAATTGTTTTGCGGGAGGAAGGGGATTTTTGTAATAATTCCCAGATACTGAAAGTAGACAACCATTCCCAATCTTTTGATATAAGTCCAAAGTTAGACTTGTGTTGTTTAGAAGGATTATAACTACAGTGTCCGTTTGAGCAGATAGGGGGTTATTTAACAGAAGTGTAAAGGAGCTCATGATAAGAAGCCATGATGTCATACTAGATGTCATTAATGAAAATGTCTGTGGAATAGATTTTAAGAATATGACTGTATTTTATCACCCAACAACCCAGTGGAGTTTATTTTTAAGAGTGTTTAATTATTATTAGATAAGGACAACAACAACAACAAAAAAAAAGACGTAGCTATAACTCGTTTTTTGTTTTGTTGCACTATGTTTGCCCATAAGCTGCAATGCAATGAATAAGAAGCACGTGCATCTTCTGAGGTACAGGGAATTGTTTTCATGAGCTACCATGAGCTACCAATCTCTGAAAGTCTTTTCTTGCAGTTCTTACGATCTGAAGGGGAAAATTTTGATCAGTGTATTCGTTTAAAGCATTGAAGTAGGTACTTTAAGAGTAAATTGTGGCAGTATACACAGTAGTTACAGATCAACATAATTTATAAGTGAACTCTTTTATGGAACAGGAAACAATCTACATTTGCATGGTTATGATGCAGCTGGAGTAGTGGAAACTCTAGGAAGTCAGTGATTTAATAGAGCAGTCTCACATTATGATCTCTGTCTTCTTCCTTGGACAATTTTTCTTTCACAATGTGGTATGAATTGTCCTGATATTTTTGTAAATAAATGTGACAACAGATTTATCAGATATCAAATGTCTTGGATGCTAGTATATGGTATAAAAGTCTGGAGGAACAAAAGCTATTGAGTCCACAAGTGCCATTTCCTGCACCTAATCTACTTATTTTCTCCTGGTTTCAAGGAGTGCCAAATAAGATAACTGTATAGACCTAAATGGTATGAGGTTCTATACTAATTGTCAAGTCTTTTCTATGGATAGTTAACTGCTTTTCACTCTTTACCTTTAGCATCAAAATGACACAGGTACCATGATGCTAATCCAGTCCAGTATTGATTTTTCTGTATTATTAGCTCCTGTAAATTGCTTCAGAATCCTATAGTATCTTCCAGTATCCTAAGAAAACCGCCATTGTCTTACTGGAAAACATCTTAGTATGTTTTTAATAGAACTACAGCACATAAATATCAAGTATTCTTGGTTCTTCATCAGCTAGCGTTTTAGACTTAATACAGAAATAGCAAAGGAAGGCATTACTGCAAATTTCTGTGCAAATAAGAGTGTGGAATTGGGGGTGTCCTCCAAGTTCCTTATTTTCATTTTGTTCCCATCAATGTAAAAAGGATCATATAATGGTTTGGGCTGGGAGGGACCTTTAAAGGTCATCTAGTCCAACCCACCTGCAATGAACAGGGACATCTTCAACTAGATCAGGTTGTTGAAAGCCCCGTCCAGCCTGACCTTGAATGTTTCCGGGGATGGCGCATCCTCTCTGGGCAGCCTGTTCAGTGTTTCACCAAACTGGATCTTCTTGGAGGTTTTATAAACCCCAGTTTAAAAACCATGTTTTTTGAAATGTTGTTTATTCACACTGCACAGACTTTTTTCCTTTTCATCATCAGTGTCTGAATGATATAGCAAATCTTTCTTTTGTTTTCCATGGAGCGGTAAATAATGTGTAAGCTGAGGTCCTACACGAGTATTTTTCTTTCATTGAAATTGTAGTGTTTCTTTCCTCTGCAAAGCAAGAGCACTACTTCCCTGTTTTATTTTCCTGAAAATTAAAAAAATGTGAGCTGTTTCAAAGCTTTGCCTCTTGTTTTATTTCAAAGTTTATTTAAAGGATACAACTGTGGTTTACTGTCTCTCAGAAATTCCACTTCACATCTGGGTTGATTTGTGTGCATACAGGAGGCTACCATGTTTTAAAGTCAGTTTAGGTTTACTTCCTCCATCATAGTTTTATGGCTGAAAAGGCCATTGAATCAATTATTATAATTTGTCTGGTTAACATGTGATCTTTGCTTTGCTCATTTTTTGGATACTAATATCCAGTTGTCCAGTTGCCTGCTGATGCATCTTTTAAAATACATTTTCTTCAGACAATCTTCTGAAGCTGAATTGCCTTTTTCTTTTTCTTTTTTTTTTTTTTTTTAAATCTAGTCATCTCCTCTGTACACCTGCTTTAAACATCTCTATTGTCTGGAGTAATGTGGAAAGGAATTAAAAATAGTAAAGTATTGATCTATCTCATCTGTTGTGTGTGATTCTTTGATTCCTTCCACATTATTCTGGACATCCCACTCTTTTAGAAACTCCTTAATTTATGAACATATTTCTTATTACACTATTGTGAGAGGTCAGATGGTGATGTTTATTAGTACCTCACATTTTTTTCCTAAAAATTATTTGTTCCAGTTGTTTCCTTATACATCGTTCAGATACTACTGCTGTTGAAAGACTCTCCTTCTGATATCTTGGTCATCAATCCCCTGCCTTAGGGATGACAAAATCTGATTGGGTCTCTGTATATACTCTTCTTCTTGTGGAAAGCATAGCCCTATTGTCTGGAATAATATGGAAAGAGTCATAGAAACTAAATTATCAAAGGTAAGTCAAAATTTATCTTTAGTGCTTGTGAATGATATCAGATTGACAGCACCTGAAGACTGAAGCTCTCTGTTTAGCCACAGGAAAAATCAGCAAAATTAGCAATTTTATAAATTTCCAGACTACCAACATGCCTCAAAAGGGGGCTGATAAGAAAGCTTACCTCTAGAAATAAGATGTCTAATGTCTGTACCTATTCAGGCATTGAGTGCTTCCTAAGTCAGAAAACATGTTGATGTAGGCATTTATTTACAATTAATTGCATGGAGGAGGGTATCACACTGAATGCATACCACTGCTGAGTCTTCATATAGCGGTGATTTTCAGTTAATGCTACTCTAGAACAGGTAAGAACCACCTAGAATCACATAGATAGAAAAGTGATTCCAGTCTTCCATGTGATTTCTTCTCACATACAAATGCAACTAAAAATCGTGTGTGTGTCTGTATGCATGCACGCAACACTTTATTTAAATAAAACAATGTTATTTTTTCATGGGCAGTCATCCAAATATATCTATGAGTGTTCTTGTATCCTGAAGAGTAAAGGACCTGTGAAAGGCAGAAGTTATCTGTTAAAGAGTGAAAAATGCCTTTGCTTGCTGTTCTTTCTCACATTGCCTCCAAAAAGTTGCAAAGCTGCTCCCAAAACACCAAAGAAAATTCAACAGCTTATAAAATATTTTAAAACGATAGGAGTGCTGAGAACAATTTTAAAAATTTTACACTGGGTGTGTTTGGAAGGCAAATTTTCTAGTAGATAATTTTCAGAAGTGATACTGCTCTAAAGAGCAGTGAGTACCCTGACTTTAGAAAACTTTGCTGTGTATAAATTTTGTTTATCCTATTACTGATATTCACTGTACAGTTCCTGTAGTTGCAACATAGGAAAAAATCCCTGTCTATGTAAGTTCATATGTTCACTCTTTTAATTTTGCTGAGCTAAGTGCAGTTCAGAAGTGCAGCTCGGCAGTCCTTGTGTAGGTCAATTTTTAGAATAACCTCAAAATCATTGTTTGCTCCTTTGATGAACCCAGTGAAGTGGTTAGTTTTCACAAGGATGACAGCTGCCCCAGAAATGA
Organism: Charadrius vociferus; assembly: GCF_000708025.1. NCBI lineage: Eukaryota > Metazoa > Chordata > Aves > Charadriiformes > Charadriidae > Charadrius > Charadrius vociferus. Next base: position 417,173 of record NW_009660387.1, on the reverse strand, counting down.
CTTTAGCTTTTCTCAGTTTCTGATACATACATACATATATATATATATGCATTTTTTTTTTACCTTGTTTAACTGGACAGTCAGTCTCAACCAATTAAATTTGTTTGTTCTGGGGTTGCTTTTTCATGGAGATGAAATTGGGATTTCCACCACAGCCCTCCCCATCTAAAGTATCAGGATCTTGTAATCTGCACTAAAAGAATTATGAAACCAAATCATATTAAGTTCGCTTAGCCTTCTTTCTCATTTTATTTGTATTTATGGAGTTCTCATATTAAATTTAAAAGTGCATATTAATGTTTAGTAGTACTGATTTTTCAGCATGCTATTAAGTAGCATCCATTTTTTATGTAGTTTATAGCAGCAGTCTGTTGGGGTCTTAAACAGCTGTGTAGAATGTTACCTATTACTGAACTGGTCTATTCCTTCTGCTCAACATCAAGCAGTTCATTACAGTCGATTTTATGGTATACTGGCTTTAAACCAGGGCAACAAAGATCCTGTTCTTCTGCCTATGATCTAAGGTCTTTAACTTCCAAGGGAGGAAAAAGAAAAATTGGGATGATCGGGGAAGGAAAGTGGTTTTTAATCATAACTTCTAAATCTGTCAGTTTGTCTGTAAGAGCTCTTGAGTACTAAATAAACATGCAGCCTCACATTGTGATGTGAGGTCAACAGATAAAGCAAAATAGGAGCCTTGAAGTATAAAGAGGCTATAATTTGTCTATTGTCACATAGAAAGTAGGAAATAAACCTCAAGAAGCTTGTTCTGTTAGAAAAAAATGTATATGGGGAAAAAAAATTATAAAATGATGAAGGTCATTGATAATGAACAGAGCACTGGCAATGGATGGCTACTGCATAAGAAATGCTTGCAAATTATGTTTTGTCTGCAATTTTGATAAGTGTACTGTTGCAAGTTATATTTGCTTCTTGTTGATATTCAGTAGTTTTTGTAAGTATTTATGTATTTCCTCGCCCTGTGGTCAGGATGTGAAGTAGAGGGGGTAAGGAAATCTGAAATTGTTGTCCACCATCAGGACGCTGCTTTGCAAAATTTAGGAAAGCTGATTAATGCTCAGTTTCAAGAAACTATTCTGTTCTGCATGTATTTATGAGTGCATATAAATAATGAAGGGTTTTTCTTGCTTATCAATTTCTGCAAAGTAATTTTAATTTTAAACATTATTTGCTGAAGGAGAGAAGGAAGCAAAAAAAACCCCACACTTTTGATACTCTTGACACTGTAGATTACTTATTTTATATAGCCCATGATTAAATCAGGAAGGTGATATTTGAAAACTAGAAATGAAAGAAACAAGCTGTATCTTTGGAGGAAGATTAATCTTATTTTTGCCCGTTTAATCAGTATTCTCTATGTTAATACCAGCATAACCACGTGTGGTGGGTTGACCTTGGCTAAGGGCCAAACTCCCACCAGCTGCTCACTCCCTCAGATCAACGGAGCAGGGGGAGAAAATAGGATGAAAAAGCTCATGGGTCGAGGTAAATACATGCAAACTGCTTACCAGTTACCGTCACGGGTAAAACAGACTTGAGTTGGGGAAACACAGTTTAATTTATTGACGATTCAAATAGATTTGGGTAGTGGGAAACAAAGACAGAAATGAAAACAATTCCTCCTCTCCTCCTTTTTCCAGGTTCAACTTCACTCCCTCACTCCTGACTCCCTCACCCCGCAAGCTTGGGGGGCACAAGGGGATGGGGAATATGGGGCTATGGTCAGTCCATACCACCCCCTCTCTGCCACACCTTCTTCCTCACACTTTTCCCCTGCTGCAGCATGGGTTTCTCCATGGGCTGCAGGGTAGATACCTGCTGTGGCGTGGGGGGCTGCAGGGGAATCTCTGCTGGGGCACATGGAGCACCTCTTCTGCTTCCTCCTGCTCTCACCTGGTGCTCATGGGCTGTTTCTCACACTTTTTCCCATACTCCTCGCTGCCAGGCAATGCCTGCAGTGGCTCCACTGCAACCGTCTGTGTCTAGCTGCTCCTCACCAAAACCACCGCTGCAGCCCCCCCACTGCAGGCACCTTGACAGCTAAACACCTACACCTGATAATGCTATTGTATTGCTCATGTAGCGCCTGCTGCTGCTAAATATGCTGTTTTACACCATACGAGAAAATGTTTGCAAGGACACATTTTCCGCAGAACAAGATGTTCTGTAGGTCGACCTTCACTGTACTGCAAATTACTCAGCAGACTTAAATGCATTGGCAAAAAAAAAACCCAAAACAAAACCCCAAACCTTTAGGTCTCCTTCTCACAGCACATAGTCTTTTTCTTTTTCACCATGTTCATCTCTGCAATTGTTTACTTAAAACACAAAGAAGGTCCCGAGCTGAGAGGAGTGGCACACGGTTATTGGAAATACGCATTAAATCCACTTAGATACCATTTGATATGTAGGATTCTTAGTTTCATTAGCTACTTGATCCAGATGACTGTATATCTCCCTGAACTTTAATGCCTCTTTTAAATAGCTTTGTTTGTCCTTGTGGTATCTAGTCTTCTAGTGATTTCTGCTACTTGTCTTTTGAATAATCACTTTTCTCTAGACTTGCCATATTTCATAACATCAATTAGAAAGACTAGTAGGAAGGCAGAATCTTCAGAGTATATATGATTTTCCATTTGTATTGATAAAAAAGATTTAAACGAGCTTTATTACCACAAATGTTTTTTTCAATGTGTAAGAAAGGTTACACCTGCTCCAGAATTGCAAATGGGTACCTCTGCACCCAAATGCCAGGAAGTTTACCACTGAGATAAACAAGACTTGAGTAAGCCAGACTGCTCTGCGGTCTTGCATGATGTCTTCTGTACTAAAGATTTCCAGGCTGTGGTATGCATACCACTAATGTCACATGAGCAGGCTAAGTGATATACAAATACTTGAACAGGCAGGTGTTGCTGCTTATGTACACGCATAGCCTGAGACAGAGCTGGAAATGTTAATGCTTTTGCTGTTGCAAATGATGGCATCTTAGGGGGAAAAAAGGTAGGAAACCCTTATAGATACAGATTTGCAAGCGCATGGAAAAGAAAGGGGGGGGCAAAACCTTATGTACACGCATAGCCTGAGACAGAGCTGGAAATGTTAATGCTTTTGCATTGCATACAGATTTGCAAGCACATGGAAAAGAAAGGGGGGGCAAAAACCCCAGAGTTCTCAGCAAGTTGTGCATACTGGGTATATATACTTTCCATTTTCCTTCCCTTCCCTGTCACCAGGCATCTAAAAGAGAGAGACTTGGGGTCATCTGAGATAATTCTTTACCTTATATTTGTGACCTTGAAGATTTGGCTTTGAGGTTTATCAGTTAGGCTGAAAGATACATCATAAGCCTATAAATTGTGTGTAACCAACACAAAGAGTTAGTAATTTTTTCCCACGTCCATCTCTGTCTTCCTCTGTCCAGAGTAAAATGTCCTTCCTCTTCCCCCAGTGGTATGAGGGATGAGCTGGACTTGCAGCATTTTGCTATTTTACTCTTTTTTAGCCTGGGAAGGAACTTCCCTTTTGCTGTCATGTCAGCCTAGACTTCATGGGCTTTTAAGATGCTGACCTAGCTTAGTGGTGAGGTAATGTTCCTTTGTAATGGGCAGATTCCTAATGTTTGCCTGGTGGAGGGATTGCCTCATGAACTGAAAAGGTTTAACACAAAGCCAGGTGAAGAAGTTTGATGATCATGTTGTTTCTCCTTACAAATACTGTGGTGAAAAATCTACCATCTTTCTGTCAATGTTTTAATCCTTGTAGATGCAAAAAGGAGTGAGTGGGGACTAGTTAACAAAGTGTGGTCAGATCATATTCCTGGATTAGGTGGTACGGATGAAGGATGGCCAGATAGTCTCCTAGGTGTTTGTGACCAGTGCTGTGCTCACATTCAAGTGGTGTACAGGATAGGCTGGTCTAGCAAGAGTCTCTTTACACGGCAAGACTGAATTAAATACATGCCATGCAAAAAGCTCGAGTTCTCTAGGGTGCATTGTAAACTCTCCTAGCCAGCACAAAGGTGCTGCAAGCCTTAAATGGAGCCTCTGAAGTCCACTTTAGTATCGGTGAGCAAGAATAACTTACGAAGTTGGTACAAGTGGTAACAGTTTGCTACAGTTGTGGGGTTTTTTTTCTTCTGCTGGTGTTTGGTGGAACCAGCGTAGCCCAAAGACTACAGTATTTGTGTCAGTGATGCCCTGAGCATTCAAGGCTTAATTCTTGCAAATCCTTTGCAGTGTAAAGAAACCTCTTTACAATGGGAAACGTTTGTAGGGAGAGGTAAATTGTTTCTTTCTTTTATTTGGCTTAATGTGTTAAGCAGAAATTGAGCAAAGTCATTCTAATCAGTTTACCCACTCAAAAGATTAGTTGGTACTAAGTATGTTTTGTTTCCATGGATGTACATTCATTACCAATCCAACATCAGTACTGTCCCAGAACCGTTACTGTGTGGCAGTCATTGAAACCACTCTGTGAAACAAATTAACATTATCTTTTTATCTGCAGTAAGATATTGCCTACTTCAAATAGATGAAGAACACATTTGCTAGCATTTTGCATTCTTGTTGGCAGCTTCAGTAGACTGGCTAAGGTTTGGGCAGGGCGTCAAACCAGGCCATGCTCTTGCTCATTAGAGGTAGCTTTTTCAAGTAGGCAGTGTAGACTAGAACTCTGTAATATCTATTTGTACATGAACTCTGGATAAATAATTCCTGTTTCAAAGGTTGTCCAAATTCATATTTTTATTTCTATATGGCATGTTTTACTGAAGAATCTTAGTGCTCTTGTTTCACAGTCTTGTTTCACAGTCTACAGGGTAAGATAGAATATTCCTCAATCTATAAAACTATAAAACAAGCAAAAGGGAAACTACTGATTTGTCTCACTGTGTATATTTAATGAATACTAAACTTTAGGAAAAAAGAATCGTGTTAAAAGTTTAACCCATGAACAAAACTTGTTAAAACTGTTTTAGTCTAATTCAGAGATACTCTTCATTTCCATGTTTGATGTGCATCACTTTGACTCAGTTTTGCTCTTATCTCCATTTAGGACGTGTAGGAACACCTCATTTTATGGCCCCAGAAGTGGTAAAAAGGGAACCTTATGGGAAGCCTGTAGACGTTTGGGGTTGTGGCGTGATCCTTTTTATCCTGCTAAGCGGTTGTTTGCCTTTTTATGGAACCAAGGAGAGATTGTTTGAAGGCATTATTAAAGGAAAATACAAGGTAAATTACAGTATACCTGAATCCTTTTTCAGTGAGATGAACTCTGCTGGTAACATTTCTGGAAGTTGATTTTTGTATTTGGCCTGATTTAAATTTGAAGCTTATAGAAATCTGCCTGTGTTGCACAGGAAGAGAGATGATTTTCTCTCTCCAGTCTATGTTGTTCCTGCTGTGTTTAGTATCAATGTTAGGAATTAGAATATGGAAGTATTTACTCAGATGAAATAATAAATGGGTGCAACAACTAGTCTCTAATTGTACGTTGAGCTCGGTAGGATTACATAAGGTTTAGCTGTGAAGTATAACATACTGTATGTTACCTTAGGTTTGTGGACCACTTAAATTTTTTTAATCAACTAAAAGAACTATCATAAAGGCTGGTCATCATATTGTCTCAATTTAAAATAAAATGCATGTTACTGTAAAAATGTAGTTATGCATTTGTCTTTTTAGTACAGTGTGTAGTAAAGTGCTGCGGATGATTCAAAAGGAGCCACTTGCAACTGAAAGCTAATTGATGTGTGTGCAAGACAAGTATGTTTCGCAACAAAAGCATCCTAGAGCCATTAGGGAGACAAATTTAAAGCTTCGACTTCACTGTTTTTGCAATTTTGTCTAAGATCCGTTTTGCTCTACTTTGCAACCAGGGTCACGCATCAGCTGTGTATTCGCGAATTAAGAGTGGAAACTCCTAAAACTATCTGATAGTCTGTAATATTGATTAGGAAGTATTTTATTGCATGAACTTAACAGTAATCTGCTAAAATGTAAATGACAGCAGTGGTATTGCACTTGGTCAGAGTGCATTTTTTCATTCTTTAAATTTTGTATTCCAAGAAATGGCAGGATTTCTTCATGGCACTAGTTTTGGGATTGCATAGACTGATAGATGGTCCATTTTCACTTTATGGAAGATTTCTTCATGGAATCTCTTTAGCAGCTAAAACCATCTGGAAGTGTACAAGTTAACTTTTCTTTGTTAAAAAAAAGTCACGGCCAGAACATTGTGTCTTCTCAGTTCCTTTTCTGTTCCTGTTTCCCCAATAATATGACTATTCAGTGAAAATAGTATAAGGATTCTAAACAGTCTTGCTGCAAATTTACAATTACCTTCATTTTATTAGAGCTGAAAAAAAAATGACAAATCACAACTATAAATGTGCATTTCATAGCCAGATAATGTTCCTGAGTGCTCCAATTCAAAGCGATCATTTTTCTAAAGACTTATTTTAAATAAAATGGACCTCTTTAAATGAACAGATTGTAACATTGAAAAGAGTCTGGTTATAATTTTGAATTTTCATTTAGTAACTTGTAAAGTTAGTACTGTACCAACTAAATAAACTTAAGTTCCTCGTAAATTAAAGAAATACTAGAAATAGCTTAAGGATAGAGTCCTTTATCACAGAAAGAATTTTCTTACTTTAGTGTGATTTTATCAGGTGTCCTTTCTTGACTAGTTGGACGCAAACCCCCATATGCATAAGATGCAAATATATTCTATATCATCCTTCACATTGTAGTCTCCTAAAGATACAGTTCTGCTCTAAAAAGTGTTGCATTTGCTTGTATTGATCACGTCAGTATGCTTTCCTACCTGAGTGGCTGAAGAGGCTTAACTGTTGTAAAAAACTGTTGTAAAAGGAATTTATAGGGAAGAGCCATTGTCCATGATACCCGTGGGACAGGGCAAGAATAGTTCATTCTCAACACTCACAACAAGCATTAGCTGACTCCCTTCTTAGTCAGCATTACTGGCATGAAGTTGTGGGCTGATAACATAGATGACTGTCATGCCACTCCTTATATTGATTTCAGGAGTAGATGTCATTTGTACATTGATCATATACATCGGTAAGTGTCAGACAAAGCCTAATTATTTTTTCGTTTTCTAGTGAAGGGTCACTTTTATCTGAACAAAATGTAGCATAGGTAGAAAATTATACTGTGATTATAACATAATACCAAGGATATGTCAGCTTTTGTGATACACTGATCACTGTTTTCCATTTTTTATGGCATTTCAATAGCAATCGATGTACAATTTTGTAAGTTATTAAAAAACTTACGAACTTCCTTTTACATTTATTATAATAAAATGTTTACAAGTACCAACCACTGTTAAATCTCTGCAATTAATTTACATAAAAATCAGGTTCTTTTCTATATTATTATTACTAATTTAATTTCTTTTTTCTTGCTTGTAATCAGATGAATCCTAGGCAATGGAGCCATATTTCTGAAAGTGCCAAAGATCTGGTACGCCGCATGCTTATGCTGGATCCAGCAGAAAGGATAACAGTATATGAAGCACTGAATCATCCCTGGTTAAAGGTAGTAAAAGCAGCTGTTTAGATACCAGTTTCTCTTCAAGGGAGAAAAAGATTTATTTCTTTGTTTCTTTGAATTTTTCAAAGTAGATGTGACATTGTACAAAATGTGTCATAATAAGCTTTAAACGCTTTGTAAGATTAGAGCCTGAGATTTTTATAATTGCCTGGCTTGAGCTCTTGCTTAACAGCCAGAGCAAACTCACTTAGGCATCTTTGGCAGCATCAGAGTGTAGGGAGTAGGGCTGCATAGAGTAAAGCTTGAAGAAGGTATTCATGTGTCTTTCTGTGGCTCCCAAACTTCAGAGGAGTAATTTCTGATCTCTTCTTTGCTCAGTCGTATCTAGACCTGTTTCCTATTATGCATGTAGTCATGCAGTTTATTGCAGTACATTATGCATTACATTATGCTTAGCTGTGCTGCTTTCTTACATTAGATTCCTGAAATACCCTACCAGAGTGAAAGAAGTACATAGTGGTGTGTTGCTCAAAGGCTTCTGTAACTATATAAAATTACGTGGCATCTGGTGGTCCAATTATTTTTTAGTGGTGGCTGAATTTACAAGACAGTTTGAGCCAGTGGAAGAGTAGTTGCTGGACACTGAAGATGAATAACAGGAGGAGGAGAATATACACCTAGCTTCTCAGCAGTCCCATTAATAGGCAGTGTCGAACACTGGAGTTGGAGAATGATGGGTGTGTTGCAGATTTAAAAGGTGACGAGTACTTGTTCAGAGCATTGTATTTTCTTCGGCAGAAACTGATGAATTAACTATTTTTCTTTGTTATCCTCTATTTCTTTTCTATAGTGTGGACCCAGGGTAGAGAAAGTCATAATATTAACTTAAACGGGGCACTTATTTGGAAAGGGTGCTATTCTGGTGTCTGCTCCTGGACCGTTCATATGCTCTACATTAGACAAATACTTACACCCAAAAAACCCACAAAAAAACCCCCAAAACTGGGAAGCACAGGCTCGTATGTTCTTCTTCTCCCTCCAAGTAAATGGTCTAACTACTAGTGAATGGAGTCGTTCTTCCAGTTCTCTGCTCTCTTTCTGGCTCTCTAACTTTTGTATTCCAAATTGTGGAATGGTCTAGCTTGTAAAAGGAGGGCAGGAGTGTGCGCCTCTCAGAAGTAACAGTGGTTAAGACACTCTTCTGAATATTAGGAAATTGTGAGTTCAAACCTTTATGCTCAAAAGGAGCCAAAGTTCTGTCTGTTCATCTGGGGCAGACATACTGCATCAAATATTTCAAAGAGCATAAGAATGGACACTATGGGAATCCCAAATGATCATACTCCAATGATTGAATATGTGGTAAATACAGGTGATCTGGTTTTACCTGCTTGTAATTTGACTTTTTCCTCACTTTGTGAGTTTACCCCCATTTAGATGCCAAAGCAAGGGTTTCATTGAGGGGCTATTTTGGCAGAAAACTTTGCCATTTTTGTTGTTTGAGCGACTAAGCTGATTAGGCTTTTAAAAAAGATAATTCTGTAATACCAACTTGCAAGGTCTGCCTATATAGCATAGCACTTTTGATGCTGTGGTGTCTTTCTGCTGTTGCCATTATTTGTTGGAAGACAAGCAAGGAGAGAGAAGATTTTGTTGGAGACAACTTTATTTCCAAGCTTAGGCCAGCATTCTGTCAGTCAGTCCTCTCTTATTTTTGCCTACACTAAACTGCCTTCCCTGCTGACTTGGAATTTTTGTCTAAACCGTTTATAGATAGCAGCCAAATACAGTATGAGACAGAGACATCTTTAGTGCTGTAGAGAGACTGAATTACTTCTGCTAGTGATTTCAGTCTGATTCAGGAGGTGCATGTGATACACTTATTAATTTAAAGTAAATGTTTATGTAGCTTCTGTGATGATTTGGAGCAGGGAAGGAAAGTAGTCAGCTGCTGCAAGTTCTGTCCCCACTGTCACCTGTTCATTGGCAATTTTTTTGTCTGCATCTACAATGGAAAATTCTTCCTGTAAGCTAGCACCTGGTGCCACCAGCCATTGAGCTTAAAAAGAGTGCCTGAACACGTTGCTTCGCTGGAATTTGTGAATCCCAAGAAGCAGAACTACTTTGTGTTTACCAGCGTCAAAGTTCAATGTTAGCTACAGACTAACAACACAACAGTAAAAAAAAAAAGGCATGGGTCTCACTACAAAGTGGGAAACAAAATTACAAAAAGAAAATTTCCCTGGCCCAAGTTAAGAATTCTTTCAAAATATTTTAATCCCTCTCAGTTTCTTGAAGTTTTCCTTAAGTTGCAACAAATCCTCATTCTCCTTAGGATACTTACTGGCTGGTACATTTCTTGTCTAGTTTTTTATTGTCCAGAGAATATAAAGAGCTTGTATTTAATGTTTCTTTTGTTTTGTTTTTTGTGTGGTTTTTTTTTTTTAAGGAGAGGGATCGCTATGCATACAAGATTCATCTTCCAGAAACAGTAGAACAATTGAGAAAATTTAATGCAAGAAGAAAACTAAAGGTAAAATAAATGTAGTGTTAAAATAGTATAATTATGTAACTTGAATTTTGTGTGATACTTTATTCATTTAAAAAGTGCTAAGAGAAATCTGTGCTCTGAAGTCAGCAATAAAATAAACAGTTGAAAGCAGACCCTCACAGTTGTTTATTGCAATGATGTCTTAAGGGTGTTTGTCCTTTTTTTTTTCTTAGTGCATAGTTTTCAAACTAAATTTCAGCGCAAATTGTCTGGTATCAACCGAGGTGTGTATGAGGTCTTCATCCTAAATTAATTCAGTAATTCGGTGTAATATGAATTACTGGAGAAGAGAGAATAGACCAATGGTTTCTGTTATTATTGTGTTACATTTATAATAAAAGGAACATAATGTTTCAGTATCTTTTTTCAGGAAGAGCAAAGATGTATTCCTCAGTTTATTGCCTTTATGTTTAACTATACACAGTATTATTTCTCAGCTATATTTAACATTTTAGCCCAAAACAACATGGATTCCCTTCAGTCCTATCTTAGAAAGTTTAACAGAATCATTTTTAAATTCACCGAAAGGTTGAGAAAATTTTAACAGAAACATGCAGCATTAGAATTCATGAGGGTTTTTTTACAATTTGTAATAAAACACAGATATACACACTGAGTTGCTGCTTTGCAAAAGTTTAATGTAACTGCAAAAACAGCTGATGATTAGGATGCAACAGTTGCTGTAGTTCATGATAAACAGCACTTTCTCTTAGGTGGTTTGTATGTCCAGGTAATGCTTTCATTAAAATGTTAGCTAGTGCATTCTAGAATATGACCCGTTTTCCTGCTCTAGAAGCAGTATCAGGTCTTTCCCAGATTTCTTCCTGGGGAGGCCACTATATTTAGTCTCCTGAAAGCTTTTTTACCTGTGCTATTTGTTTTCTACCATTTTATGCAAAGCACTGTTCTGCAGAATGTTTCCTGAAATTATTTGTTGTCCATTTTGCCTACTGATACAATTGTAAGACATTAAAACCTGAGTGGTTAAACTGTAATTTACCTGAACAAGTAAATATATGTCAGAGCGGATAACTATTTTTCTGGCTTTGTAACTTCTCATGTAAGGCTTATTCTGAGAGTCTGAGATTATTACATTTTCATATAGATATTTTATAGATGTGAAATATCCTAGTGCTGTCAGTGTCAGATTTTGACAATTTCTCAAATAACAACGCATTGTGCTACTTTAAAGAGTGAATTTTTA
>NW_009660387.1:398521-405824 GCF_000708025.1 Charadrius vociferus | reverse complement strand
TACATTGTACTATGGGAATTTGTCTCACACTATTTTTAAATGCTTTCCCATAAAGAATTGCTCTCATTAGTCCCCTCACCAAGAATATATTTACTGTTTATTAGAGTAGTGTACGACCAGTTCTTCTGTTAGGTATGATCCCTGGTAACAGCAAAGCAGAGCCAAAGACTGTAAAATTTATTTACTCTTCAGTAAGAAGGTCAACACACAAGAGACCTCGGGAGATTGAGTTATCTAAAGTGTCTGGAAATGTTTCATTATCCTTCTTTGTGTAATTTAGACATTGTGGGTATTGTTATTCAGGGGGCAGTACTAGCAGCTGTGTCAAGCCACAAATTCAACTCCTTCTATGGTGACCCCCCTGAAGAGCTGCCAGACTTCTCTGAAGACCCCACTTCCTCAGGTATTTTAACAGAAAGTATATTTACTGCAGTCAACCTGTCCTAATTCTATGCCGACTAGAGTACCAAGTGTTTACTAATTTCTCTTGATTTCATAAAGTTGAATATTAAGTTAATGCTTAAATATTAAAGCATAAATAATTTTCGGTCATAGTCGTGTTAGTGACTGGAGAAAATGAAGATAAAATATCTGCACAGTGTAAGGTTCTACAGAAATTCTGTCTGATTTTTTTATTTGCTGTATGTACATTTAATTACAAATAGAGTTATAACCTCATGTTTCTCTTTATGTTACTTGAGTGTAAATCTTATTGAAATTTTGTCTTGAATTCTTAGGCAGGAGCAAGGTTCTCATACCTTACTAAAAGTCATTTATAAAAAGAAACCATTGTATACGAGAGTTTCTTGACCTCCTGTTTTAGAGAACAGTATGATTAAGATGTCTCCTCTTTAAAGCACACTGGACAGTATTTGTGATACTATAACCTAGACCCCCAAATCTTCAGAAAGAGACAAGGTCACGTACTTCAAGGACCTCCCAACAAACTTCAGAGGGGAAGATAATACCTTTACTGTGCTATGAGCACATAGCTAGGCCTCACAGGACCGTGATCTTACTCCAAGCAGTCCTTTTGTCCTTGGCCCCATATTCAGAAATCTAAATAACCTGTCAGTCCCTGTACTAAGACAGCCCTGTCATAGTTATGTATCTTAATTTTGATGGAGCTTTACTCACAACATTTGCAGTGCAAAAGTCTGGGTTGGTCTCATCTGACCTAAAATTAGGATTTGGAATCAAATTAAATGAACTTTTAAGAAAAATCTAAAGCCCATAGGATTCTCTCTTTTATTTTTCTAAACAACTAAATAGTACTGGCAGAATATTTTAGCTATCACACTAACTTTACTAGAAGACATTTCAGGAAAGTAATTACATGTGCTGAACTGCTGTGTGATAATTCTCTTTCTCAGTATTTTTATAGGTGAGAAAATTTCTTATTGATTGCATATATTAAGTGTTCCTTTTCTGCTCTTTCATATAAGCAAGTAATTTTTATAAATTATTTCAGTGTCATTAATATTGGAATTGAGTGCCATTTTTTTGTTGTTGAAATTCTTAAATTACACTTGTTGGAATTCAAGTTTGAGTACTTAATTTAAAAGATTGCTTCGTCCTTAGAGATGCACACTGCTCATAATTTCCATAGAAGTGAATGGGAATCTCAGATCATTTCTTGCAAATGGGTAGTCACAGCCTCATGGTTTAACTTCAGGCAGCCAGCTTTTGAATACTTGATGTACTTGTGAGCAAGGATCCATATATTCTTTTAAAGAAAGAATAAGTTGGGTTTGTTTCAGCCAGAATTACTCGCAGTGCTTTAATTTTGTTTCCAGCTACTTCCCCCATTTCAGTAAAACGAATAGGCCACCAACATGATTTGCAGTAGCAACTTTCCTAATCTAAAAACTGCAGTTCCTCTTTCCAGTTTCAGTCTCACATCAACAGGGCATGTGTCTTCCTCATAGAATGATGTAATTGCAGATATCAGTATAGAGCAAAGGTACAAGTTCTATTTTTTCTGCTCACAGAGTACATGAATCCATGACACATGTAAATTCTACAGAATATCTATGCTGCAGCCACCGTTACTTTGTGTTCATCTCTGAAATAACTGAAACAATGGCTTGAATTTCTCAGGAAAGCATAGTTATTCTCTAAAATAACATTGTGTATCTCACTGATGGGGATCACAGTGACCAGGAAACCATACTAAGTGGGTAGATTTCATGATGCTTCCCTGACCAACTATGTTAGCTGATAAAGTGGTTAATATCTCAGCATAAACACTGAGGCTTACAAGAAGAGATACTGCAGCTTTCAGCTTCTGAAATTGCTAGATACAGATACATATTTTGTTTCCTCTTCAGAAATACACTAATAAAGTTTTCAAGTACTTCTAGCTTGTAAACTGAACTAGTTTATAGGAATTAGGCACAAAACTCTTGAATTGCAGTTGAAACTTGACTATCTTAAGGTTATTTAAGTTTCTTTCCTAATATCTCATAATGTTATTCCAGACCATAAACTCTAATGAAGAGCGTTTAGTATTTTAAATGTTACTGCCTATTTAATCCTCCCATAAAATTTTGTGAAGCTTGCCATTAAAATTAAGTGATTTGTCAGAAATACGCAAATGTGGAACTCCTGCTGAGAAAAAAATGCAGAAATATAAATGCTTATTAGGTTATGCAGATTGTATATCCTGGCCTCCTCCAGGTCTTTCTAATCCCAGAAACAGAAAATTTCAGTTCTGTCTTTTTTCCAGATAATTCTAGAGGTGTTCTTCCTCAGAGTTCAGTCACCCTGAGATTGCTGGACCCTTTGAGCATCTTCCTATACTACCAGAGTAATAGCTTGGGATATGAAGGCACTATAGGTAGCAAGTCAGATGACTTTCTTAGATGCAGAATCACAAAGGATATTCTCATCAGAGAGCTTTCCAATGAGGGTCAGCAAATTGCATAACTAAATTAGATGGGAATGAACACAGGTAAATTTCATTTAAAGTCAACCAGGTGTTTTTCTGTACATATCTTCCTTTCATGTGTACAGAGTGTGTTAATAATTCTTGGTTCCCACAGCTTGTTCTGGGTGATCTATTTTCTCTTTTGTCAGCAACTGTCCTCTGAGGGACTTAATCCTGCTGTCATTCTGTTGCTAACAGACTGACTTGCTGAATTTGCAGGGAGAATGAGAAAGGCTTTTGAAATGTTTTGAAAAATTAGGTAATTATTTATTAAACTAAAACATTACTTTATTGCTGATGGGCTGTGTTCAGTAACTTCTTTAGTAAAGCCACTAAACAGCTGAAATGATGAGCATCTTGCAAATGTTTTTTGCTAGAATGTAAAGCATTTGCCTTTCAGGTTGCCTGTCTTCAAGACACTGTAAAATGTCCATTTCCCAAGGCAGTGAATGTTTTGAATATTTTTAATATGCTGAAACAACTATAAATCAGAAGTTAGGAATCAGCAGCCCTAAAGGCTAAATCTGGCACATGAGAAAAATTGAGCCAGTAGAGAGTATTTGAAGCGGATCATGAAATTAATTAGGTGCTAGAGTGATTCACCATCAGTTTGCTCTCTGCTGCCCTTCCCCATCCTACTTCCTCCCCTCTCCCCCGCCCTCCCTGGCTCTCCTATCACCTGATTGCACACTAGATCAAGACAGAGGATTTCCTCTGCCTGTGTCATATGCTGACCATTTGTCCCCTAACGGAGAGGACAGAGATACGATTTTCAAGTGTTTTGTTAACAACGCCTCAGGCTGAAGAATGAGCATCAGTGTAAAGCTTTTCAGTTTTCCTCGTTTTACTTCTTCAGTCTCCCATTCTGCGGCAGCCCAAGGATAGGCTGTGGAATTGTTTGACATTTTGACTTGGGAAGCTGAATTCAGGAAGACCATTTAGTTTACTTTGGAGTTTTACGTACATTGAGGATGTTTAGGTTTTTAGGCTGCCAGTTAGAAAAGCCAATAAATTGAAGAGGATTTTTTATAGCTTTGTATTTCCAAAAACTTTTTTGTAGTCCATAGTCTTTGGAAAACTGCATAATTGATTTTTATAGTAAAGCGAATCTTACCTTTTGGTTAAAGGACTTTCCTCTATAATGCTTGCTTGAATTGCTTGGTTTATACCGCTCATATTCTGAAACATGACTAACAAGTTTCAGAATAGCTTTTTGCTGCAAACAGTTCTAAATTCCTGTAAGGCATTTTATAGTGCTGCGTTTCACTTTAACCACAGAGAAAGTACAGCAGCATATTTTATAACAGACTGACTGACCAAATGTACTTATTTAGCCTAGGCTAACAAATAGCACTGCTGCAGTACTTCCTGAACACTTATGTGCTTTCTGAGCTCTGTGGTAACAGTGTGAGGTGATGAACATAGAAGCAACGCTTTTTGCATTGCACAGAAAAGTAAACATGTTAAGTCTGCATCAGTGTTTCTAGCTTGTTTTCTCAAACTGCAAGGCACAAATTTCATATGGCGTTTTTTAAATGCATTTTGATATTTTGTCTCAAGATTGCTGTATGTAAATTGAAATTTTCATTCTTTTTTATCTTGTTAGAATCTATACTGTCATATCAAATGAGAAAACTTTAACAGTATGAGATCTTGATTTTCAAATTTGAAAGTAATAATGGGAAAACAGCTAAATTTGACAGCCTTTCAGAGCAGGATTGAACAGCAAATGTATGGCCACGTTGTAAGATGACTGTTTCCAACATACATGGAACTAGCTTAACTCACGAATAAGTGAGTGGGTAGTAGTTTCATGGGATTTAGATTCCTTTAAATATGTGCAATATAAGCCCATGTCTCAAAAATGGTCAGTCTCATTTACACTCTTGTTGTTATGCAAAAGTTGTCATAACAACTTTTGTTGTTGTGCAAAAATTTCCATTAATTTTGTAAATATTCACAAGGAGTCTTTCATAACATCTTTAAGTATAAAGTGCCTGGAAAAAAAAAATTACATTCACCTTATAATTTACTGTTATTAATTCCTTATCTAGTATTACAGGTATAACTGACTACCAGTTTTGAGATCATGGGTTTGAGTGTTTCCAGTACTCCATTATTATCTTTATGATTTTTCAGCTATTTAATCTTTCTTCTGGTATGTTTAAATACAGAAACTATTAAGTATATAAAGTCACTGTTAATTAATATCAGTAATAAAGTGGTTGTATTTCTAAATGGTTCCCATAACTGTTCTCACTGAAACTTTTGTAAAAAAAAAAAATAATTTCAGTATAATATTGCTAAATTTTAGTTAGTAAATATGTTAATTAATACAATGTTATACTTTGTTTGCAGTATGTTGAAGTAGTTCGTCAGTTCACCTCTTATGATATTCTTAATTGAAATCATTTTTTGTCCCTGAGTTTTTTAAAGTAGTTTAATCAATGTTGGAAAAAGTCTAGTGTTATAGGTACCTAACACTGCGTACATGTGCTGCCTCCCAATGCCAAGTGTTTGTTTTCCTCCCATCCCAGTCCACAAGTCCCATTTGCTTCGTACATAGAAACCATATTAAAAAAAAAGGGTGGGGGTGGGGTGTTGTCAGTTTGTTCATACTATTCTGTGGCTAAAATAGTGTGCTAGGTTGCAGCTTTATAAATCGCTTTTTCTGAAATCTTCATACTGTTTGTTGTTTGTCCAAATGCTGCCTTCCTACTAGGACTTCTAGCAGCAGAAAGTAGGTATCCCTTTGTTTTCCTTTAAGGCATATCATTCAGCTATGGTGTGTGTCTTTGCATGTTTAAAAATCAGCTTTCTTTTCTTCTTTTTGCTATTTTCAGTTTTAATACTGCCTGTTCAAGAAAAGTAGCCTGTATGGTGTTGACTAAATCTGTCTATAACTTCAAAAGTATAATCATCCAGAAGTAATATGATTTCCAGGGAATTCTGAAGGTTCTAGTTTAGAGGCAGTATTAAAATTACCTGATTTTTTTGTTTTCAATATTTGCAACACAACTGAAATAAAATGTACTTTTCATTAAGTTAATAAAGAATAAAATTATTTGGTTTTCTGTTTTGGTTCCAAACTTAACGTTTTCATGGGCTAATGGGCTTTTTTCTCCTAACACTAAACATATCCTGTAGTATTAGTCATATATTATTTTCTTGCGATACTCTTGCATGAACTTCGTTGATCATTCTGTGTTGATGTGATACATGATGTATGCGTATGCGTTCTGTGTATGCATACACCTGATAGAAATAACTGCAATGTATGTCTCCTTAATGAAGGAATATTATTGACATGTAGGGAGGAGGTTCTGCTGCAAGTTAGCTGCATGCCTCATGAGAGACTGAAAGCAAAAGCACTTTTAAAACCTGCAGACTATACTAGACAGAGGAGAAGGTGTGAAGTTCTAGGCACTTTAATAGAAACCGCAGCCATTTCAAAACCAACCAATTCAGCATCTCAAAATACAGGCTGTAAAAAGTGGGTTTTTTCCTGCTGTTTTTTAAGATTTGTAGGCTAGCAGTTCTTTTTCCGTCCTAGGTCAGGACAGCAAGACATATGTCCATGTCTCCATTTGTGATCAAAGTAATGGGGTTTTTTTGTTGTTGTTTGGTTCATTCTTTTGATTTATAGATTGTGGGGAATGTTGTTCTCCATCTCAGAACGCCTGTCCAGTAATGTGAGAATGAGAAATCAAAGGGCTTTTATATAGAAGTTTTGCAACAGTATTAGTTTTATACAGTTGTAGAGAAAAAAAAGAAACCTCATACAGATCCTCTGCCACTGGTTTTGCGTTGGTTGGTTTTTTTGTACATAGAGTCTTTCTTCAGTAAACTTACTGACTGATAGGATGTGCTGCCCTCACGTTGGTCAGAAGAGGGTTTCCATGTATTTTTACCATAAGGAAGAAAGTGTCTAAGGAAGTAATAGTGAAGGACATTCATTTGTTAAAATAGTTATTTATTTAGTTGCATGTGAATGTGTAGGTCTGGTCTGAAAAACAGTATCTTCTCTCTACATATTTCTTTACCACGACACTAGACTGCCTTCTGTCAGTGAGAGAGAACTGGGAAAAGGAATTGACAAACTTTGTGTAAAGGTCCCAAGTATGGACACAGGAGAAAGCTGGAGACATGCGTACGCACTGTGCCCCGGTGCATGCAGATTAAAACAAAGACTGTCTTCAAAATCAAGGATCAGTTTCTCCGCCACCCCCTTCCCTCTCCCCTTCACCCCCTCCTTTTTTTGTATTTCTATATATAGTGCTTGCCTCTGCGTTTTTGCTTCTGTTTGGGAACGCTTCATCTCTTCTTTTCTCCTTTTTTTTCCTCTTTCTCTCTGTTTTTCTCTCCCACACTTAC